>NW_027760189.1:0-4116 GCF_054177405.1 Leptonychotes weddellii
GGTGGCTCAGTTGGTTAAGCGACTGCCTTCGGCTCAGGTCATGATCCTGGAGTCCCTGGATCGAGTCCCGCATCGGGCTCCCTGCTCCGCGGGGAGTCTGCTTCTCCCTCTGACCCTCCGGACCCTCCCCCCTCTCATGCTCTCTCTCTGTCTCTCTCTCTCAAATAAATAAATAAAATCTTTAAAAAAAAAAAAAAAAAAGAACTCCCTGCAGACAGCCCCTGCTCAGGGAGTGTCTGCTCAAGCATTTGACTTGGGTTTGCTCAAGATGCTTCACCCACAGAACTCATTAACTACTCTGCTGAGAAATTCAGGCTGCCCATTTTACAGATGAGCAAATAAAGAGAGAATGACCATGGATGATAAAACTGAGCATTTCACCACCATCTCCCTTAACTGTAGTCATAAGCTCTCTTTAGAAGACAGGTAGGTATGTAGGTAGGTAGATGTCTTTTGCTTTCTCTCTACCAAAAGGGTGAGAATCATATTTTCACTGACTTACAATACCAGTTCAGAGAGATTTACCTTTATTTCTGATCAATCCTTGGCAAGGAGAATCTAGCCACCACTGACCTCTATATGTCGCACCCCCTCCTGAGGAACCCCACTTTGTCATTTAGCAAATAGCAGCTTTGCTAATTCTGGGAGGTCTCCCTATTAAAAAGAACCTGTGAACAATCTCTGTCATGAAAATAATCACCCCTTAATTTACCAGTTGGTAAGTAAGAAAAGGAAGAAAACATCGGACCAAAAGGAGCCTCAGAGAACATCGAAACCAACTTCCACATTTTGCAGATGAGGTTAAGCCCACAGAAAGAGTCAGAGGTGCTGACCCCAGAGCAGGGCACATAGGCAGAGGCTACAGCAAGCCCCAAACTGGGCTCTGCTCATCGGCTGCTGAGCACCTGAGCCCGGGTTAGCCTCAAATGAGGATTCACCTATGAACCCAAGCCATTTCCAAGAGCTCTGCAGGATGGCTTCACAACACCCACTTTCTCTGTCCTTCCTCTTTGGGTCTGCAGTTTCACCATAAATAACCCCCAACCTCATTCATTCATAAATATTTACTGAGCACTTACTACGCAGCAGACGCTACGCTGGGTGTCAGGAAATAGGATTTCTGGGGGCAGGGGCGTAACTTCGTGTGGGGGAAAGGGTGTGACTGCCCCAAATACTGGAGACATGACCTACAGCAGGTACCACAGGGTAAGGGGAGAGGAGTTAGGGGAAATGGGATGGAGGAGAAAGACCCAGACCCAGGCAAGAGCAGAGCAAAAGCCAGAAACAGGGGAGACATGGGGACTGTCAGATTTGAAAAGCTACAAGAAAATTAGTGTAGCCAGGAAAGCCAAGGGGAGGGTAAAATTACAGGATATCTCTAGGTTTTCAAGGGGGAAAAGAGAGTTCACAGCAAACAGGCTGTGGGTCCCTGGCTGAGAGCAAAGCTTTCACTGGAATATTTACAAGAGGCAAATGTACCACAGGACACTGGAGATGAGTCAGAGGCCTGGGTTTGAGTCTTGGTCTCTACGCTCATTAGCTGCAAAACCTTTGGTACGTCACTACACCTTTCTGGAGCCTCAAAATACCCATCTGTGAAAAGAGAAGGAGGATAATTCTTATCTTCCTGATTTTATGGGACTGTGAGAAGCATCCAATGAAAATACACAATATTTTCTGTGAATATATTTCATAAACTTCAAAATGCTGAAACATCACTTCCTTTTGTTGTTGGTCTATTATTTATACCAAAAGAAGTCATTCATTCCTCGCAAAATGGCTCCATATAAAAAATTAACGTCAGCATCACCAGGGCTGGAACCCACAGGCCGACGGGGTTCCTGAGGCTCCGGCATACAGGTGGCACTGATTTCTAGCACTTTCCTTGCCCCAAAGGAACACATTTAAATCCCGCATCGAGCCCTCACCTTCCCGGTGGCTTCCTTACCACACTGATGGAAGCTAATGGAGAGCACAGAACACATCCCACCCAACAGCACGGCTGATTCCCCAGTAATGCGAGATGCCCTCTAAGCTGCAGGAGGGCAAGGCGCCCGCTGGAAGGCCCCCCGCACCTCTCTGTTAGCTCAACCCCTCCCCCAGCTCAGAGCAGACAGGACTTTCACCCCGTCCGAGTCCATCTCTCCTTCATCTGTCTCCTCTGGAGATTCATGGCCTTGTTTCTGCAAGAGCCCTTCCATCACCACCAGCAGCCAGACGCCTTGCCCAATCCAGCGAGCCTCGTGCACAGTGAACTGCAGGATTTTTTTTAAACTTCTCAGTGAGAGAACTTCAGGGGACTAAACACATGCAGAGGAGGTAAGGCCCAGGGGCCCGGTCTCCCGTTATACAAAGAATGGTTTCAAACACTTCAAGTGTCCCCAAACACTCGCACGGTTTCCCAGGCCACTCACCCACCTCCTCTCTGTCCCCACGCCCTGCCGTCAGCCGGGTCTTCTGTGGGGATCCTTGGGCAGGCCAGCACTGGCCTTTCTTCCCAGGTCCCAGGCCAACCCACATGGAACCACTGTCTAAGCATGCATCCCCTGGGCTAACGAGAAACAGGGTCCTCTGCCATCTGGACCCCGACCCCACCCACGGCCCATCTCATAGGCACCCACTTGAGTGTCCACAGGGACAGCCTCCAAAGTAGTCTGACCCAAGGCTGCTTTGAACCCCAGCCGTCCAAACTCAATGAGATCATCCCAGCTTTTCCCAATTTCTTCTGGACACAGAGGTTTCCTAGGAGTTCAAAACAGAGTAAAATGGATTTCACCCCAGTACCAACTGGCGTCTTAAATTCCCAATTCAAGACCCACTCAACGGCTCAAACCCACATCTATTTAACGTAAGAATCACCCTAACCCCTTCCCCACTTCGATCCATAGTTATTCAGGGGAAAAAAATTTTCTACTGAACAGGTTAGGCTCTTTTCTAAGTAACAGAAGTAATATTACTCACTTTCTTCATTTAAAAAACCAAAAAAGGGGGATGGGGAGAATAATACACAGCACGTTGGCCCCCACGCGGCCCAAAACGCCTATGATATAAGTACATCTTTTTATTGCCCTTGTCTGCCACTCGGATTTGGGACATAATCACATCAGCCTGCCTTTCTGAGAATTCGTAGCTGGGTTTTTAATCTAATTCAGGGGACTGGAGATAAATCATCGTGAAGGGTCCCGATTTTCCTAGCCAAGAGCTTGCAGCGGCATGCTAAGTTATGGGGCCGGCCGGCGGGGGAGGGGGAACCATGCAGTGATGAAGACCACACGCCCCGTGCTGTTTGTCTTCATGCCAGCCTGCAGGGTCGCAGGGATGAAAGACAGACCCAGCTCCGCTGTGGTAAGTCAATAAGCGCACAGGAAGCAGAGGGCAGGGGCGGGAAGGAGATGGCTACATCTTTCACTGCTCAACAGCCATGCGGGGTCTGCGCACCACGCCAGCAAAGCCTGGGCCAAGGGAGCTGTGTGTGCCAGGCCACCTCAAAAGTGAAGGCACAGGGGTGCCCATGGGTGGCTCAGTCGGTGAAGCATCTACTTCGGCTCAGGTCATGATGCCAGGGTCCTGGGATCGAGCCCCGCATCGGGCTCCCTGCCACTCCCCCTGCTTGGGCTCTCTTGCACACTCTCTCTCTCTGTCAGATAAATAAATAAAATCTTAAAAAAAAAAAAAAAGTGAAGGCACAGAGGTCAGCTTTCATCACCCAAGGATGGAAGGAGGCAACCGTGCAGAGGTCCCCCCCCCGCCCCAATCAGATGAACACTGAACCCACTGCATCCTCCACGGTCACTGATGTGTTCCGACCTACCTAGGAGAGGCCACTGTTTTCCAGACACCCAACCTGGCAGTCCACAGCCACCAACACCTGGCTTCAGACTACAGCCCTCAAGTCTTGTTTTCCCCCCCGCTGTTTGTGGTGAGAACAAATGCAGGCCTTTGCTGGAAATACAGCGTCTCTCCTGGGTGAAGCAGAGGTTGCCCAGCACTGGAAAAAGCAGGCCTCCCACCACCCGTTAAAGCTATGCCTTCCGGGCGCCTGGGTGGCTCAGCTGGTTAAGCAACTGCCTTCGGCTCAGGTCATGATCCTGGAGTCCCTGGATCGAGTCCCGCATC
>NW_027760190.1:0-299 GCF_054177405.1 Leptonychotes weddellii
ATAGGTGGAAAAAAATAGAAGACAGGAACATGTTTATAGGTTATAAAAAATACTTCAGCTTTGGGGTGCCTTGGTGGCTCAGTTGGTTGAGCGTCCAACTTTTTTTTTAAATTTTATTTATTTATTTGACAGAGAGATGGAGAGAGAGCACAAGTAGGCAGAGAGGCAGGCAGAGGGAGAGGGAGAAGCAGGCTCTCCGTTGAGCAGGGAGCCCGATGTGGGGCTTGATCCCAGGACCCTGGGATCATGACCGAAGGCAGCTGCTCAACCGACTAAGCCACCCAGGTGCCCCAAGCATC
>NW_027760191.1:0-299 GCF_054177405.1 Leptonychotes weddellii
TAGTTTTCTAAGTCAACCATGCGCATAATGTGTCTCTTGAATCTAGAAGGAGTGTGGAGCCCTGGTGTGTGGGAAGGCACATAGATGGGGTCTCGCTGGTCCCTACTGCTGGCTCATTGTCAGGAAGAAGAAAATCTAAGTTTCCAAAAAGACCATTAGTAGAGAAAGTGGAGAAAACAAATAGAACATGAGCTTCAATTGATTTTTTTTCTAGAGTACAGCTTATTAATTAAAGTCTCACCCAGCCCAGCTCATAGAAGTATCATATAGTGGGGCCCTTTCCCTCACTTCAGTCAGAT
>NW_027760192.1:0-299 GCF_054177405.1 Leptonychotes weddellii
GTGCAAGCAGTCACCAAAGCCAGGACCCCAGCGCTCCGGGGGGAGCGAGGACTCCACCTGTGCGCCCGGCCCGTCCCCCGGGCGCCCGACCGCACACACGCAGCCAGGAGCAGCCCGGCCTCCTTCACGGCGCCGTGCATGCCGGCCCACGTCCCTGCTCCCACCCACGGTTTGCAGAACAGAGCCCACGCTCGTTAACAGGACACCGTGACCCACACGGAGAGCCGCCGACCCCCCTGTGCCCCTGCAGACGCTCCCCAGGCGGAGGCCGCCTGCCCAGCCCACTCCCCGCCCTCTGA
>NW_027760193.1:0-299 GCF_054177405.1 Leptonychotes weddellii
TTGGAGGCTTAGGGAGCCCACAGATCCTGGAGCCCTCAAACCGAGCCTCATGAGCAGGCTTCTGGGGGCTAAGCAATGCTCAGACCATGGGAAGAATCTTTCTCTGACCGTGTTCACGGCTTCCCTCGAATTCTCAAAGGCCTGTGACTCCATGAGAGTTCAGAATCATTGACTTAGTTCAACCTCATCTTATTATTATTTTTTTTTAACTTTTAATTTATTTTTTTATTCTTATGTTAATCCCCATACATTACATCATTAGTTTTACATGAAGTGTTCCATGATTCATTGTTTGTGCA
>NW_027760194.1:0-299 GCF_054177405.1 Leptonychotes weddellii
CAAATTATATTAGCACTAGGATTAGAAATTTTAGGAATTGGGATGCAATGTAAACATTAATTGTCAATAATTTGTATTTGGGTATTCTACAGCATTCTAAGATGATTACAGCAGTAATGTTTTCTGTTTAAGTGCTTTGATATTTCCCTATCTGGAGTAATAATAATTTTGTATTATACACAAGATTAACTGAATGAAATACCTGCTGTATATCAGCTTCATTTTTAGCTACATCCTTGCTAGAATATATTTGAGAATTATTGGTTAATTTTAAATAAATTTTAATATATTGCTAAAAA
>NW_027760195.1:0-299 GCF_054177405.1 Leptonychotes weddellii
GGGACGCAAGGGTTGGTCTGAATCTGGGAAACCTGAAGGAGGCATGCTGTTCTAGTGAATCTCTCCTACCTTCTTTACATAATATCTTACCCTTTTTTTAAAAATCTGTATTTTGTTTTCAACTACAAAAGTAATACTTGTTCACTGTAAAAATTACAACCACACAAAGTGCTTAGAGAAAAAGAAAGAAAGAAAGAAAAAGAATTTTGCCCCATTCCCTCCTCCCTACGATGTAAGAAACCCTTAAATTTGGTGTAAATCCTTCTAGTTCCATTAGCATACATATATAAAGTTTGGGA
>NW_027760196.1:0-299 GCF_054177405.1 Leptonychotes weddellii
CCAAACTCAGCGGACTGGAACACCGATTCTCGCAGGATGGCCGGTACAGCTGTACTCGAATGCTCTGCCGGCTGGGTCAGTGCTGCTTCTCACTGCTGGGCTGCAGATCGGCGGGGCTAGCTCTTTTCCACCTGTGTTGGTTCTGGGGCCCCAGCTGAAGAGGCTACCGGAAGGAAGCATAATAAGAGGCGAAGCAGAAACTTCATTGGACCTCTTCAAGCCCAGACACAGAACGATCACACTTTCATTTCTGCCCATTCCATGGGCCAAAGCAAGTCACATGGTCAAGCCCCGGGCCA
>NW_027760197.1:0-299 GCF_054177405.1 Leptonychotes weddellii
GAACTGTGAGTTGGAAGTGTGCTGGCGACTCCCTGGGGGACAAGGCTAGCGTTTCTTACTCTGGCCGGGTTAGTAGAGGCCTATCCATGTGCGATGTCAGGTCCCTGTAAGGTCAGATCAGTCTCTTCCCCTGGGGGCTGCGATGCCCTAGGAGGTAAGGAGGGCGGAGGAGCTCCCTTGCTGAAGCCTCAGGACTGCATTTTAGTGAGGTTTCCCTTGACTTACTTCCACCCTCTCCTAGAGCCTCCAGAAGGGAAGGTGGCCCTGTGGACATTGGATTTTAGTCCAGTGAGAGCCTT
>NW_027760198.1:0-299 GCF_054177405.1 Leptonychotes weddellii
CGTTTGTATCTTTTGGGTAAATACCCAGTAGTGCAATTGCTGGATCGTGTGGTAGTTCTATTTTCAACTTTTTGAAGTACCTCCATACTGTTTTCCTGAGTGGCCGTACCAGCTTGCATTCCCAGTGTTTTGTAGTTTTCAGTGTACACCAACAGTGTAGGCGGGTTCCCCTTTCTCCGCATCCTTGCCAACATTTGTCGTTTCCTGACTTGTTAATTTTTAGCTGTTCTGACTGGTGTGAGATGGTATCTCATTGAGGTTTTTTTTTTTTTTTAAAGATTTTATTTATTTGACAGACT
>NW_027760199.1:0-299 GCF_054177405.1 Leptonychotes weddellii
GTTAGACCCCTCACCCAGGGAGAGGCCAGACACACCCTTCATGATGTGATTCGAGTTCGGGTCGCATCTCAGAAAGCCTGTCTTCTTGGTATTTTTTGCTAAGGCTCGGCACTTTGCTACTTTCCCACATTCCCATTAGCCTGTCTTTTCCATCTCTTCTTTGTATTATGCCCTTCCTTGCATCTCTTGAACGTGTTTTCTTAAAATGGGATTAATCAGAAAGTCTAGCCACATTGATTTTTATAGATGTCTTCCCCTTTTCTTCATCAAAAAATCATTTGTAATTATATTGCCAGAAT
>NW_027760200.1:0-4116 GCF_054177405.1 Leptonychotes weddellii
TTTTTTTTTTTTAAGATTTTATTTATTTATTTGAGACAGAGAGAATGAGAGACAGAGAGCATGAGAGGGAGGAGGGTCAGAGGGAGAAGCAGACTCCCTGCCGAGCAGGGAGCCTGATGCGGGACTCGATCCCGGGACTCCAGGATCATGACCTGAGCCGAAGGCAGTCGCTTAACCAACTGAGCCACCCAGGCGCCCCAGAACAATTCATTTCACTTGTGCTTTTACACCTGTCAAAAACGGTTTTACATTCAAAGCTTCACCTAAATGAGTCAATGAAAAAAATATGGCTCAGCCCAGTCTTCGGGGTTTCTTCTGTACGTGGATGTTTAATTGCCAGTTTCTCAGAATCTTTTAAAAGGAGATATGTGAGATAGTTACTTAAGAGGCAGGGGAAACATTAAAATTAAAAGTAGGTCCTGACCTTGGAATTTAAAATGATGTTAAGCTTAGGGCTTAATATATTTGACTATTCAGGCAGTTTTCTTCAAGTATCTACATATCCTTGTGAGGCCTCCTTTTGCCTATGAGATTTATGTTGATGTCATCAGACAGTGTCATTCTGCTGGACATATTTATAGGTTTATGATGTGCACACATGTGTCAGGAGTTTGGTAATTATAGCATTAAACACAAGACAGCACGTGGTTTGGGGCACAGTGGTGTTTATTTAGTTTTAAAGTGAGGAGGTCCATGACAGCATTTATTCGACTTCTCGCTGGAAATCATCATTCAAAACATAGAACAGTTCTGCAAAACTGAAGACACAGGGTCAGAACATTTTCTTCCAGAGCTTTTAATTAAAGACCATTTGCTGAACGGCCCTTAATGACTATTGTTGTCCCTTGGGGCAATGTGGGCAAGCTCTCAGACCTATCTTTGGCTAACAGCCTGGTGCTTCACACTCATTGGGCTGGACAGAGGTTGTGACAGAGATCCCGCTCAGGTTTGGAGGAGGGTGGCCGCTGTTGAGCAGCCAACATGATGGCACGTAGGAGTCAGGCTCACAGCAGGGTGGGGGGCAGGTGTCGCAGCAGGTGGGCTGAAGGAGGCTGATCTTGTGCGGGCAGGTGCTGGGTAGGCCGAATCCACATCGACAGCATAGGTCAGAGGAGCCGATGGTGGTGGCAGGGCCAGTGAGGATGCTGCAGCAGCCTTGGAGACAAGACTCACAGAAGACATTTTGTTGCAAAGGAAGATTTTCTACTACAAAGTTGTTCTCTGTGAGTCTTTTATATCAAGCTGTCTCAGGGAACACAGCTTCTGTCCATCAGACTGTTTCCCTATTATTGCTTGTATAATCCCATACAAATAACTCACTTCTTATTTATCAGCTGCGAGATGAGCTCTCCTTAAGTTTTATTTGGTTGTGTTGCTACATTTCAAACGTGCTTCCTGTTGAGGTTTCAAAATGGTATCAGTGTAGGTTCTGCACTTACTCCATCCTAGGTAAATACTTCACTGTCTTTTCTAACTTTCTTCTTTTTTACCAACCAGAATTTGTTCTTACAAATGATCACTGCTGAGTGTAAAGAATCAAGAGTGATTTCCCTGGGAAGTAAGAAATGATCCTTCTCAAAATGTGTGCCCTCATATAATTGGGAAGTCAAAAACTCTGGGACTTTTTTCCTGCCAGATTCACCTTGCTGTCTTTTCATGGATTTGAGGGAATAAGTGAATATCAGAAATAAAAAAAACCCACATCATCTTGATTGGGAAGTTCAGAGCCTGCTAGATGATTTTCTGTATCAATCCACTACATTATCTGTGTACGCAATTATGTATAAATATTTAAATAAACTCTCAAAGGACATTGTGGTTTTTTTTTTAACCAGGAGTCTGAACATATTAAAACATAGTTCCGTAAGACTATATATGGTCTGAAAAATGAGCTTGCAACATGAAAAGTTCTTTCTTTTCAGAAAAACCAACTGCTGACCTGCCTATTTCATTTTTCAAAACTGTCAAAGCTGGTAGTCACTTCCTATCAAACATTTAAAAAATTCCTTCCACTTTAATTCAGTGATAATATTAACATATCATGTCCAAAGCTAGTACATAACTACAGTAAAGGACGCTGGTAAGCAAATCCACTCATTATAAGTCAAATATTTATTCAATCTCTAATATATTCTGAAAATTGTAGGAGAGAGAGAAAAATAGGAGGCATGGTGCCTGCCCTCCAAGAGTACAAGGTCTGATGGAAAAGGCTAGAAATCCCTTTGCGTATGATTCAAACAATGTGTAATTAAGTACAGGACAGGGTAATGGGAGGAGTTCTGGAGCTAGGTTTGAATCCAGATTATAAGTTACATGTTGTGTACCCTAGATGAAGTTATTTGGGCTTTAGTTTTCTCAACTACAAACTACTCCCCGTCACTTGATTTCCCTTAATGATAAGGTCTTACAATACCATTGTGCGTTTGTCAAAACTAAAAAACCAACATTGGTACATTGCTGTTAATTAAACTTCAGATGCTATTCACATATCACTAGTTTTTCCATTACTGTCCTTTTTCTATTCCAGGATCCAATCTGAGATCCCACAATACATTTAGTCATCATGTCTCCTTAGTCTCCTCTGGTCAGTGACAATTTTTTCTGTCTTTCCTAGTTTTTCATGACCTGAACAGTTCTGTGGTGTACTCGTTAGGTAGGGTACAAACTACTTTTAATCTTATTTGACAGTTGAGGAACCTGAGGCAGGGAGAAGCTAAATGACATGACCAAGGACACATAGCTAGTAAGTGATAGAGCTATGATTTAAAGCAAGGACAGTCTGGTTGAGGAAACTACTCTCTTGACTGTCATATAGGGGACATTGCTCTGATAAGAGTGTAGGCTGCACTTTGCCCCAAGATTAGTAGCAGGTAAGATTTGGTAGAAATGACTATACCAGATTATTGGGGGTCTTGACAGCCACACTGAAGAATTTAGCCTTGATTCAGTAAAAATAATAAATAAATAAATCTTGAGTTATCCTAGAGTTTGTTTTGTTTTTTTTTATTAAATGTTTTTATTTATTTATTCATGAGAGTCAGAGAGAGAGAGAGAGAGAGAGGCAGAGGCAGAGGGAGAAGCAGGCTCCCAGCCTAGCAGGGAGCCCGATGCGGGACTCGATCCCAGGACCCTGGGATCATGACCTGAGCCGAAGGCAGACGCTTAACCATCTGAGCCACCCAGGCGCCCTAAGATTTTTTTTTTTTTTAATTTATCAGAGAGAGAGAGAGAGAGCACAAGCAGGGGGAGTGGCAGGTAGAGGGAGAAGCAGGCTCTCCACTGAGCAAGGAGCCCGATGTGGGACTCGATCCCAGGACGCTGGGATCATGACCTGAGCCGAAGGCAGATGCTTAACCGACTGAGCCACTCAGGCGTCCCTCCTAGAGTTTTGAGCAATTCAATTTAGCCAATATTTATAGTAGGGATAGAAGCCTTGGTCTGACAGAGGTGTAGTTTGGATGAAGGGAGAGGCATGGTCTTACTCAACCAAGGTTAACTAGGAGGCTGTGATCGGAGGTCTGGTGATCAGTGTCTAAATTAGGCTAGAGTCAATGAAGATGGAAAGAAAGGCCTGGAGGCCAGGAGAAATTTGAAGGAAAAATGATATGACTTGGTTTTCTGTTCCATTATCAAGGATAAACAATTATTAACTTTACAGGTAGTTTGTTTTTGCCTTGAACTGGGTTATTGAAACTCATCAGAAAATCAAAAATGTGTTTGAGTTGCCAAACATTCTATATTTCATTGCAGGGTTAATGACCTAGTCAGTGTTTTTCTTGTGCTGAGGTTGCTAATCAGTATTTAAAGTCTGCCTTTAAAAAAACATAATTTGTTTTCACCTTAGAAACATAAACAGTTTTTCCTAGACTCTCGGTATATACTCATTTTGTCTTAAACTGTAATCACCTCAGAGAAAGTGAGTTATTATATACAACCAAATATACAATTTAGAGGGATAGTGGAAAGTGTATTGTTAAGTGGCATATACTTTCTCCTGGATAAAGAGAGCCATACGTAATCCTATTTGTCTTGGACATACTGCTGTCTGCAAAGGAGGTGTGTGCTTTGGTGTAGTGGAAAGAGAAGTGGCTTATGGATTCAGGCAGTTTTAGGTTT
>NW_027760201.1:0-299 GCF_054177405.1 Leptonychotes weddellii
CTTCCCTGGTGAATTCTGCCAAATATTTAAGGGAAGAATAGTATCAATTCTACACAAATTTTCTCAGAAAACAGAGGAGGAGAAAATAATTCCCAACCCACTTCAAGACTATAGTTACTTTATAGTCAAGGCGGCTTGGTGTTGCGTTAAGCAGAGACCCAGATCATCAGGAACAAGTCGACCTCCCAGTGGCTTTACACAGAAGCATCAAGGTGATTCGGTCTTTTCAACCAACGGTGATGAACAACTGGATATCCACTGATCCCCAACCCCAAACTAACAAGACTCAAAAATCAATT
>NW_027760202.1:0-299 GCF_054177405.1 Leptonychotes weddellii
GAAGATCAGATTTTAAAAAGACATCTAAGAATACTTCATTATAGCAGAGTTTGTTAAAAATATTTTTTAGGGCACCTGGGTGGCTCAGTTGGTTGAGTGACTGCCTTTGGCTCAGGTCATGATCCTGGAGTCCCTGGATCGAGTCCCGCATTGGGCTCCCTGCTCGGCAGGGAGTCTGCTTCTCCCTCTGACCCTCCCTCCTCTCATGTGCTCTCTCTCATTCTCTCTCTCAAATAAATAAAATCTTTAAAAAATACGTATTTTTTAGACACCCAGAATAAAAACCAGCCAAAATGTCT
>NW_027760203.1:0-299 GCF_054177405.1 Leptonychotes weddellii
CAGCAATATGTCCAAAAATGTTAATTGCTTATAATACCTAAAAACAGAAAGCAAGTAGAATATCCAAACAAATCATGGTGTGTTCATGTAACTGTAAGTCAGAAACATTTTTCTGTGTGTATATATAAAAATTTTTGGCATAGAAGCAAAAATCTGTTGGTAAATGAATCATATACTATTGGAGTGTACTGAAACAACAATCTGTTGGTAAATGAATTATATACAATTGCAGTGTACTTGTGTAAGTACATACACCTACATGCTTAAATAAGTACACACATATATAAAAATACACTCAC
>NW_027760204.1:0-299 GCF_054177405.1 Leptonychotes weddellii
TAAACAAACAAACAAAAAGCAGAATTAGACCTAAAAATACAGAGAATAAACTGATGGTTACCAGAGGGACAGGAGGTGGGAAATGGGCAATATGGTTGAAGGGGAGTAGAAGATACAGGCTTCCAGTTTTGGAATGAATAAGTTATGGGAATAAGAGGAACAGCATAGGGAATATAGCCAATGATACTGGTTTTTTTTTAATTATTATGTTATGTTAATCACCATATATTACATCATTACTTTTTTATGTAGTGTTCCATGATTCATTGTTTGTGTATAACACCCAGTGCTCCATGCAG
>NW_027760205.1:0-299 GCF_054177405.1 Leptonychotes weddellii
AGGAAACTGTGTGGGGTTTACCCGCTGTTGTCCAAAGATCCCAGGAGGACTTCTGTCCTTCAGCTCCTAACCCTTCTCTTAATCACCGGGCCTCCCAGGACCGTGTTGCAATCTCTATCCTTCCTGGGCAGTTTCCTCTCACTGATGAGCTTCGAACAAAACTAGAGCGTCACCTTCGAAAGAGGCTCATCCAACACCGGTGGGGCCTGTCCCACAGGATCTATAAGTCTCTATCACTGATGAGTCCAAGTATTTTTTCAGAGACCCCTAACTTGCAGCGCTATCATGGACGCACATGG
>NW_027760206.1:0-299 GCF_054177405.1 Leptonychotes weddellii
TTTTTTTTTTTTTTTTGTCTACATATAGAAAAACTGATCCTAAAATTTATACAGAAAGGCACAGGAATTAGAAGAGTCCAAAGAATTTTTTTTTTATTTTTTTTTTATTTTTTTATTATGTTCAGTTAGCCAACATATAGTACATCATTAGTTTTTGATGTTGTATTCAATGATTCATTAGTTGCATATAACACCCAGTGCTCATCACAACATGTGCCCTCCTTAATACCCATCACCTGGCTACCCCATCCCCCATCCCCCTTCTGTAACCCTGGGAAACCCAGGCCTCTTTAATTAGA
>NW_027760207.1:0-299 GCF_054177405.1 Leptonychotes weddellii
GAATAATCCTTTTAATGTACTGTTGGCTCCTATTGGCTAGTATTTTGGTGAGAATTTTTAAAGCAGAGGCTTTTTAATTTAATGAAGTCAAGTTCATCAATTATTTCTGTATGGATCATGTCTCTGGTGTTATACCTAAAAAGGCATTACTATACCTCAGGTCATCTAGGTTTTCTCCTATGTTATCTTCTAGGAGTTTCATAGTTTCATATTTACCATTTAGATCTATGATCCATCCTGACTTAATTGTTGTGAAGGGTGTAAGGTCTATGTACAGACAAATGATTTTTGCATGTGGA
>NW_027760208.1:0-299 GCF_054177405.1 Leptonychotes weddellii
ATGTTTGTCTCCCCAAAATTCATATGTTGAAACCTCATCCCCAGTGTGTTGGTATTAGGAGGTGGGGCCATTGGGAGGTGATCAGGTCATGAGGTGGAGTCCTCATTAGGGGGATTAATATCCTTGTAAAAAGACCCCCCAAATGGCCTCCAGAACTGTGAAAACTAATTGTTTGTTGTTTGCCAGCCACCCAGTCTATGGCATTTTGTCATAGCTGTGCAAACACACTAAGATAGTATATCCCACATTTCAAGAACCGTGCCTGGTGCTTTCATGAGCACTTAAATATTCTTTTTTTT
>NW_027760209.1:0-299 GCF_054177405.1 Leptonychotes weddellii
TTTTTATTTTTTTAAGATTTTATTTATTTATTTGACAGAGAGAGACACAGCGAGAGAGGGAACACAAGCAGGGGGAGTGGGAGAGGGAGAAGCAGGCTTGCCGCTGAGCAGGGAGCCCGATGCGGGGCTTGATCCCAGGACTCTGGGATCATGACCTGAGCCGAAGGCAGATGCTTAACGACTGAGCCACCACCCAGGCGCCCCAAGATGAAGTAGGTTTTAAGGCAAGAAGCATTATTACAAAATAGAAGAATGTTTCATAATGATGAAGGCTCAATATACCAAGAAAATTGGCATGC
>NW_027760210.1:0-299 GCF_054177405.1 Leptonychotes weddellii
GAGTAAAGACTGAGTAAAGAAGATTGTCCTCACCAGTGCAGGGGGGGTACCATCCAATCTGTTGAGGGTCCAAATAAAACAGAAAAGCAGAGGAAGGGCGGGGCGCCTGGGTGGCTCAGTTGGTTAAGCGACTGCCTTCGGCTCAGGTCATGATCCTGGAGTCCCGGGATCGAGTCCCGCATCGGGCTCCCTGCTCGGCGGGGAGTCTGCTTCTCCCTCTGACCCTCCCCCCTCTCATGTGCTCTCTCTCATTTTCTCTCTCTCTCAAATAGATAAATAAAATCTTTAAAAAAAAAAAA
>NW_027760211.1:0-4115 GCF_054177405.1 Leptonychotes weddellii
GTCACCCCATCCCTCCCACCCGACCCCCCACTCCAGCAACCCTCAGTTTGGTTCCTGCGATTAAGAATTCCTCATATCAGTGAGATCATATGATACACGTCTTTCTCTGTTTGCTGTCCCCATTTTATGGATGAGGAAACTAAGTGCAGAGGGACGAAGTGGTTCACTTAACATATCGAAACCAGGATATGGCAGCATCAGGATTTGAACTCATGATTCTTGGGCTGCACGAAGCTTGTGCACTTTTTGTCAAACAGCTACACATGGGACTCGGGCCCTGACAGCTGGCCCATGGCAAAACGAGGGAAATGAGGTGCATGCAGGGAATTTCGTGAAGCTAGACTGGTTCAGTTTAAAGAATGGTCTGTTATTTTAATTTTCTTTCCATTGAGGGTGCTGACGTGTTTGGGTTTTTTTGACTGCAAAATTTCTCATCTGTTGTTTTTAAACACTTTACCCGACAAATCAAAATAGCAGCCCCTTTCTGTGGGTTCCCCCGGGTTTTTCTTGTTTTTGAGATTTTCTAGTTGGTGGAATCCCAGAGCCTGAGAGTCCTCGCACTCCACTCTCCTCTTGAGAGGTAAGCAGGTCAGTCATGCAATCCCTGTTCCCAGCCTCTGACTTCCCTCAGCGGCGCTTCGTCGGTTTCCCCTTCTGGGAGGGGAGAGCAGGTGTGTCTCCCTCACTCCCGGCCCCAGTGACACGGAGACAGAAGCCGGAGCAGTGTCTCCAGCACTGGTCCTTAGACCTCTCCAGATGGCCGGAGCCTGCCTTTGTAGGTTGTGCAAGGAGGCACGACCCGCCATCCCCCTGGGAGAAGCAGGGGCTGCTTGGATGCCTGTGGTTGACTGGCAAGTCTTCACGGGCTCTGCTCACCTATTTTGGCTTCAGCACAATGCACATTTCCTTTTCTAGATCAATCCAGACCCCTCCCCTCTAGAGGTTAATCCTAACTACCTGCCGAGCAGGGTTTGAAAGTCTGCCCCTGTTGGCCCCCAGTCATTTCTTCCCAGCCTGGAAGCTGGCCAGCTCTCCAAACCCTGCCAGGACATCTAGCTGTAGCCAAACCTTGGCCGGCTTTTGGGGAGCCCCCGGGGTGGGGAGGCTGTGCCAGCAGCCGTGGAGACTAGGGGACAGAAATACCCTGGTCCTCCCCTCAAAGAGCTTAGAGACGAGTAGGTGAGACAAGACAGGCCCAGATGGTTAGTTTAGCATTTGAGGTTCTGTGTGGAGGGCTGAAGAATGACCTCTTTTTTTTTTTTTTTTAAGATTTCATTTATTTGAGAGGGGGAGAGAGAGAACGCGAGGGGGAGGGGGAAGAGGGAAGAACAGAGGGTGAGGGAGAAGCAGACTACCCGCTGAGCAGGGAGCCCTACGTGGAGCTCGATCCCACAACCCTGAGATCACGATCACGAGCCGAAGGCAGATGCTTAAGCGCTTAACCGACTGAGCCACCCAGGCACCCCTGGAGAATGACCTCTTATGCCTGCACCACACTTTACAGTTTACAAAAGGCATCCATGACTTACTCTGTCTCATTTCCGTGTTTCGTCCTCTGCAGTAGATGATGCCTGGCAGCCCGTCCATCTTCCAGTTTTCCTTTCTTTCCCTTCCTTTCTGGTTCCCACTGCACTTTCAGGCCATCACGTTACTCCCCCATTCCAGGTGTAGACCTGTGTGCCCTGGTGTAGACCTGGACGTGCACAGCATTCCATCCCTCTGCCCTCCGGGCTTGTTCAGGCACCAGGTATGAGCTGAGTGGGGCCCCATCCTGGGCACTTGGCTCTGGCTGGCTAAGCCGGGGGACTGTGGCCATCCTGCTGGGAGGCGGCCGGCTGGATGATGAAGGCTCCCGAGATTAAACCCGAGGCACCACATGGAGGCACACGATTCCCGATGACATCACTTGAATATCTGGACCCAGCTCTTCCTAAAGCTGGGTTGCAGAATGCCACAAATACCATGGGTTATTCGATTATTTTTCATTTACTTAAAAACGTTTGAATGGACCTTTCTCCCACTAGCTGCAGACAGATACAGTTGGCTCCATTTACCCAGTTGCCCTGCTTCCTCTTATCATAATAAAACTCCATTTCATTTTTTAAAGCCCTCTTGAAAGCCTTTTCATAGCATTTGGACTCATTTCTCTGTGACAGCGTTGACCTAATTTTGCCAATAAGGGATCTGAGACACAGAAGGGGAGGGAAGAAACTTAGCTTCCCCCCCCCGGGGGGCGCACCCTCACCAACTTTTGATTTGGGGAAGAACAGTTTTTGATAACCAGGGCACCTGTACCCCAGGGAAGGGGAGTGTAAGGGGATTTGGTGAACAACCCGAGCCAGGTCAGGGGGCCCCTAACTGCATCCTAGGGCCGCAATCTGGGTAATACTAGTAGTCATTTTAGATGCTTAGGGAAGTTCTGGATGGTGGGAGAGGAAATAGCGAGCTGCCCTTATCCATGGGGAGTGGAATGGGGAAGGAGGGCAACTTTTATTTTTCACTTTGTATACTCTGCTGCTCATTCTGAAAACTAGGTGCATGGCTTGTTTTATATTCAAATAAACAGTGAATTTTGCAATGTAACAGTAGCTAGCTTTCATCTGGGAACATCAGAGCATCAAATAGTGAATTACAAACCAAACATGAGGGGCGTGTGGGCGGCTCAGTGGGTTAAGCGGCTGCCTTCAGCTCAGGTCATGATCTCAGGGTTCTGGGATTGAGCCCCGAGTCAGGGTCCCTGCTCAGCGGGGAGTCTGCTCCTCCCTCGCCCTCTGCCCCAACCCCTTCCCGTTATCTCTCTCTGTCTTAAATAAATAAATAAACTCTTTAAAAAGGGGGTGCTTGGGTGGCTCAGCCGTTAAGCATCTGCCTTTAGCTCAGGTCATGATCCCGGGGTCCTGGGATCGAGCCTCGCTTCGGGCTCTCTGCTCGGCGGGAAGCCTGCTTCTCCCTCTCCCCCACTTGTGTACCCTCTCTCGCTCTGTCTCTCTCTGGCAAATAAATAAAATCTTAAAAAAAAAAAACCATGAGAAAACATGAGTCCGTGAGCATATACTAATAACAAACAGATAAATAAGTAAACAGGAGAGAGAGAGGTTTCTTGTCCACAGTGGAATGACAAGGGCCAGCTGGAAATGTGGGGGGGCGGGGTGCCAGGTTAGACATACGTCATGGTCCAACCGTTCTGGTAAAGAGTGGTCCAGTTAGGAATCATCCATGGATACTCAATCTGGGCTGCGGGATGTTGATGAGGAGTAGGATATTTGGATGCTCTTGAAAGGCTCTCCCCACAGATGGCTTATTAATTTCAAGGGGGAAGATAGCTCACTGTGTCGTGGAGAAATCGGCACATGGACTGGGTGATCAGCATTATCCTGATCAGTGAGGGAAAGCTGGATGTGATACTGTGAGAGGCACCCACCATCACCCCTGTAACATTCTGGCCAAGAACACATAACTGGGAATCTAATCATGAGGAAGCAACAGATGAGCCTAGAATGCAGAATATTCTGTTTCCAAAAAGGCACCTTATTCTTCAAAATGCCAATGTCGTAAAAGGCAGAGACAGGTTGAGGAAGGTTTTTAGATTTAAAGGTGCCTAAAGAGAGATGACTGCTAACTACAGGGCCTAATTCTAGACTGGGTCCTAGGTGGGAGGGAAAAGCGCCCTAAGGGACATCAGGAGTCAGGTGACAAATTGTAATACTGAGAGCATCAGGTGGGATTCTGTATCAGTGCTGAATTTTCTGATGTTGATGATGGTCTTGTGATTCCATAAGAGGATGTACTTTCTTAGGGTGTAGCCACTGAAGTATTTAGGAGTAAAGGGCATGATGTATGTAACTTACTCTGAAATGGTTCAGAAAAAAATAGATGAGTGTATGTGTGTGTGAGAGAGAGAATGCAATTGACAAATTACATGAGATGGGATGCTAACAGCAAGTGCATCTGGGTAAAACCTGTACACCTGTTAACTGAGGGTTGCTGGAGTGGGGGGTGGGGTGGGAGGGATGGGGTGACTGGGTGATAGATACTGGGGAGGGTATGTGCTCTGGTAAAGCTGTGAATTGTGCAAGACTGTTGAATCTCAGATCTGTACCTCTGAAACAAATAAT
>NW_027760212.1:0-299 GCF_054177405.1 Leptonychotes weddellii
TCTCAGTGCTAAGGATTAGTGTGAGGGATAAACATAAGGTCTTATTTGGTCTTCTCTGAGCCTGTTCCTTTCACTGTGCCTGCATGGTCACTTTCTTTCCTTCTTTCTTTCTTCTTTTTTAAGATTTTATTTATGTATTTGAGAGAGAGAGAGAGAGAAAGCATGAGTGGGGGGGTGGGCAGAGGGAGAAGCAGGTCTCTCGCTGAGCAGGGAGCCTGATGCAGGACTCGATCCCAGGACCCTGAGATCATGACCTGAGCCAAAGGCATACGTCCAACTGACTGAGCCACCCAGGCGCC
>NW_027760213.1:0-299 GCF_054177405.1 Leptonychotes weddellii
CTCATATGTGCTCTCTCTTTAAAAAAAAAAAAAAGTAGTGAAGTGCTTAAAAGTTTTGCTCTACCTCTGCCCCTCCCCTACCCCCGCTCATATGTGCTCGCTCTTTAAAAAAAAAAAAAAAAAAGTAGGGAAGTGCTTAAAAGTTTCTACTATGAGTGGTTGGATTCATGGGCCAAAGCACACAAGCATTAAATAGATGCTTGCAGAGCAACCTGGTCAGATGTGCCAGCAAACACATGTGAGAAAGAAAATATCAAAGCTGCCACATTTTGTATTCTTGGTATGGATTCCTAGTCAGC
>NW_027760214.1:0-299 GCF_054177405.1 Leptonychotes weddellii
TTATTTATTTGAGAGAGAGAGAGACAGAGATAGCGAGAGAGAGCAGGATTAGGGAGGAGAGGGAGAAGCAGGCTCCCCACTGAGCAGGGAGACTGATGCGGGATTCGATCCCAAGACTCTGGGATGATGGCCCAAGACAAAGGCAGACACTTAACCGACTGAGCCACCCAGATGCCCCGTATTTTCAGTTTCAAGCTTTCTCCTTATTCTATTCAGGGAATTTTTGTCTTTGATGGGGAGAACTTCTTATTTTAAAACTTTTTATTTTAAAATATTTTCAAACTTAGAAAAAATTTATA
>NW_027760215.1:0-299 GCF_054177405.1 Leptonychotes weddellii
GGACCACACTTTATGGATCCGTTCATCATTTGGTGGACACTTGTGTTACTTCCACTTTTTGCTTATTATAAATAGTGCCGCTGTGAACACTGGTGTGGATGTGTGGTTTTGGTTGGGTTTAGGCATAGCCTGGGAGTGGAATTTCGTGTCCTGGGTCACACGGTAACTCTCTTTAACTGCTTTTTGATTTGTTTTCCACGTGTGCTTTTAAAAATAATAAACCTTTTCCATTTTAAATAATTGCAGTTGTGAGAAATAACACAGAGATAGTTAATCCCCCATAACCCCCTATACCTTTT
>NW_027760216.1:0-299 GCF_054177405.1 Leptonychotes weddellii
CATAGTTTTTAAGTAAAATAATATAAGTTAATCCCAGTTTATTTAAAAAATATGCACAGGCATACCCTCATTTAGACAGCTGGGGCTGACATTTCAAGTCTGAAATGATATAATTTGATAATTTCTCTTCTTTCTTTTTCCTCTCCTGCAAGTAAGCATGAAGCAGGGTTCTGCGGATCAGGACGGCACCCAGCGGGATAATGTGACCGAGTGTGGGCAACCTCCCATGGCAAGGCCCTTCTCTGGTGGCAGTGACTCTCTTGTCCCAGAAAGCTCCCTGTCCTCCCTTACACTTGGGT
>NW_027760217.1:0-299 GCF_054177405.1 Leptonychotes weddellii
TGAACTTGATCAATTTTCTCCCATTGACCAACATCAAGAACTTCAGTTGTGATAACATTCATAAGATCCATCTCTGCCAATGGTACAGTAGTAATACAAGCATAATATTTCTTTAATCTTGTTTACACTTGCAAGGTAAAAGAAATAAAAATTGTCAGAAAAACTCAGCAGTTCCCATAAATTTATGTCTTCTTAAACACTTTTCTCTACAACATAACAAAAGCAGAGAGCACCATGCTGTATTTTATTGACATTGTAAAAAACTTTTTTTTTTTTTTTTTAAGGTTTCTGACCTCATG
>NW_027760218.1:0-299 GCF_054177405.1 Leptonychotes weddellii
CTACTCTTTGGGGATCCCCATGGCAACAGGATAGAGAAAAGAAGAAAACAAAGAGATGGGAAAGCTTATAGAGATACACAGCAGTAGGACACACACACACACACACACACACACACACACACAGAGGTAGTCACTTTATCAGAAGCAAAAGTCCAGGAGGACGAAGAAAAACTCTCAAGTCTAAAATACAGGGTCCCCTAAGGGGAAAGCAGCCACTCTGAGTACCCAGGAGGTAGTCATAGTGGTGCAGTGGGCAGGGTGGGCCATGGAAACCCTAGAGAGGGCTCGAGCCACATCCC
>NW_027760219.1:0-299 GCF_054177405.1 Leptonychotes weddellii
AAGATTTGATTATGAAGTCATCTAAGTACCTTTCTCACAAAGCTAATGGCCAGCAGTTCAGTGTAATCCAGGATGGTCCGTTTTTCATGTTAAAGCTCTTATCACCAATGACAGTTTGCGAGCTAAAGATACTAAACATGAGTGAAGGGAAAAATCTTTCTTGTGTCCCTCAAGTGGAAAATACCCTTAGTTCCAAGTAAACAGTGCAAATGTTCCAACCTTCTGAATATGTTGTGTTTTGTGTTTAGTTTTTTCATTTGAAGAACTGAAATGTTAAGTTAGCTCAAGGTAAGAAGGCA
>NW_027760220.1:0-299 GCF_054177405.1 Leptonychotes weddellii
TTGCATTTCAAACACCAACTAGAGGGCCTGTGACCTACGCTTGCATACGCTCTTTTGCACAAATGCAAGAATCCGTTTTGCTAACACGTGGGGGAGAAAACAACATGAGCATCTAGGAAAGTAGCTTACGAACAAAACGCTTCCTTCTGAGCACCTGTAATTCCCAGGCTTTCAAGAACAACCTCCCCGAAGTGCCCCCGTCATGCCTTCCTCCTCCCTGGCCTCATTCTGCATCTGAATTTGTCAAGGGCTGTGAGCAAGACAGAGAAGCCGCTTGATGACCCATCGGAATCACTTTG
>NW_027760221.1:0-299 GCF_054177405.1 Leptonychotes weddellii
ATGCTCTTTAGCCTCCATGTATTTGAGTTCTTTCCGACTTTCCTCTTGTGATTGAGTTCTAGTTTCAAAGCATTGTGGTCTGAAAGTAGGCAGGGAATGATTCCAATCTTTTCATACTGGTTGAGACCTGATTTGTGACCTAGGATGTGATCTATTCTGGAGAATGTTCCATGGGTACTAGAGAAGAATGTGTATTCTGTTGCTTTAGGATGGAATGTTCTGAATATATCTGTGAAGTCCATTTGGTCCAGTGTGTCATTTGAAGCCTTTATTTTCTTGTTGATCTTTTGCTTAGATGA
>NW_027760222.1:0-4115 GCF_054177405.1 Leptonychotes weddellii
AGGGAGCCTGATGCGGGGCTCGATCCCAGGACCCCGGGACCATGACCTGAGCTGAAGGCAGACGCTTAACTGACTGAGCCACCCAGGCACCCCAGAGAGAAAATATCTTAATGAACACTGGTTTTGTTCCACTGAGGGGCAACTAGCCTGATGCAGCCGAGTGGCAAACGCAACACTGGAAGTTAAGACACTGAGGCCCGTACCTTTATTGAAATCCTTGGCAACCTCCTAATCAAACAATTCTTGAAATTGCTCCCAATTGTCTCTAATCCTTTATGGCTTCTAGAAAGAACCTTGTAATTTTCACTCACGAGCTTCTAATTTATCTAAAACTCTAAGTCTGTACAAGTGGCTCTGGCTTCATGGTATGTACATCTTAAAAGATACGCTAAAGACATTTCCAGCTTTACAAAAGATGCCTCCTCATCACTTCTAGGAAGAAAACATGAAAGAATGTCTATCTGCCAGAGTTATTTCAGAATATAGCTAAAAACGGACTGATTCTATATTCAAGTGGAATCTGAGTTTGTTGAATTTATTCAACAAAACAAATAGAAAATAAGCTCTCACTCTTTGCTGGCTAAATGCTGCGTGCTCTGTCGGTGGGTGAAAAGAGCTCTGGACATCCACTGTAGCATGAAATCTCATCTCATATATAAAAGACCATAGATGCAAAGGCATAATTTCCGCTAGGGTGACCAATTCATGCCCACGAGTCTCCTGAAACCCCACTTACTGAGATCCCCTCCTGCACGGACCAACCGGGACAGTTGGTCACCCAAAATTTAACCCAGCCCCTTACTTCCTTGGTTTTGTTGTCCAGTGTGTTACTTGGGCTATTTCATCCCAAATTTCTTAAAGTAACCATCAGGAGCTTCGCTAAAGGCACACTTCTGAGCTAAATAGGCCCAATACTGAAATCCAATCTTCCTGGCTTCACACAGTCACTGAAGCTTTTCATTCTTACTTACCTGTCCATTCTCATCGCTCAATCTTAATATTTATGACCTTATTTTTCCTAGACATGGGGACATCCATGACTGAGAACATATTCAGAATTTAATAGCCAACAAAAGGGGGTAGGGGAAGTTTCCCAGCAAGATGTAGGTACAGACTCAGGCCTCTCGACCTGCCCCATTCCCAGCTTCCCCAAGGACACGGTCAGGGGACTATTCAGTTAGGTCAAAACTTTTGTCAGCACTAAATATTAGAGAAAGGTGCTTAATATGCCAGAAATTGCAAGGGGTGTTTCTGGATACGGTTAGGCGGGATGAGATTAAAGAAGGGGCAAAGTGGGCTGCCTCCTGAGTGTCTACGCTGACAGAGCAGCTTCCAGGTAAATACAGCAAGCCAATCCCGGGAGCAGCACTCTCCCTTGAACTCAAAAGAAGAATGGGAGGGTACGACCGGCTACAAGGCACCCACAGGGCAGACCTCTTGCCTCTGCGGGGTGGCCTTAAATGCAGGCAACCTGTGGTACTCAGAGACCCCAGGACATGTTGCTGGTACAAACTGCCACTTTGAGAAGAAGCCTGGCATTGCTGAGGTGAGAAACCGGAGCAAGCAGGTATACCGAGGATGGTCAAAAGCAGTCATGGTTTGCCCATACGGCAAGCATCTACACCACACAAGACACTCCAGTTCATGAAATCTCTTATCTGGCCATGGAAGGACAGATACGTTTCCATCCTTCCTCCTTTCGACTGAAGGATTTGGCCAGGAATGTATGCCAAGTTTTCAAAAGAAACAATCTCAACACCAATGTGCCTATAAACCAGTACTACTCCTCCTTCTATAAGGAGAAACAGAGAGGGACAAATCACCAGACTCATGTGAAAACACTGCAGTTCGAAGGAAAAGAACTACTTTGAAACTATCTCTGCTCAAAAGGTTTTACTCAAACTGAGAAGACAAATTTTTTATAAAATGCTCAGTATTTTAAGAAGACACTTGATTTAAGAAGGTACTGCATCTGAAAATGGAGCAAGTAGACATGAAGATGGAAGAGTCTACGATCAGGAAAGATTGCTTGGAGTTGATTTTTTTAATAGTGTCACTTCAAAGAAAATGATGGAAGATAGAGTGGACAACAGAACACAGCCTACAAAAAACTCAAATTGTTGAAGTAGATGACGGAACTCAAAACATTCCCCTAGAACTTGGAGGGAAAATGAAAATTAGTCACAGAAGAGATAAATGACGGACAGATTCTGGAAACCAAAATATATATACAGGAAGAACCCTAGAAAGAAAACAGAAAAAGGACATATGAAAGAACCCAAAGAACTAACAGAAGAATAATTCCCAAAGTTGTGAAAGGACTCTGTACTACAAAATAACGTTTGAAGTACATAAACATATTCTGTTCAAGTATTAAATGCAAAATATGACAAATGTTCAAAGAAAAAACATAATTTACTGCAATAGAATAAAAATGAAGATGACCTCAGACATCTCTCTAACATCAAATATCAGAGCTCAAGGGGACAATATCTAGAGTTTTCAGGTAGGAAGCTTGTTATGCAAGAATCCTATAGCTATTTAAGGAGGTAGCAGCATGTGAAGGCATAGAAAGTCACTCTCAGATAATATAAAAACTCGGAACAAATAATAAATTATATGTTAAAAAAGAAGAAGAAGAAGAAGAAGAAGATAGCAGGAGGGGAAGAATGAAGGGGGGAAATCGGAGGCGGAGATGAACCATGAGAGATGATGGACTCTGAAAAACAAACTGAGGGTTCTAAGAGGGGAGAGGGGTGGGAGGACGGGTTAGCCTGGTGATGGGTATTAAAGAGGGCACGTTCTGCATGGAGCACTGGGTGTTATACGCAAATAATGAATCACGGAACACTACATTACATTAAACTAATGTTTAATGTATTAAACTAAAATTTAATGTAAAATAATGTTATGATAATGATAGATAACAGAAGAATCACCATGTCAACTGAAATTACTATAGTGTGGGTATGCAGAACAGAGTCTAGCAATTCTTTCATAAGGGTATTTGGCAGATGGACTCATAGATAAAACATATCTATCATAACATTACATTAAACTAATGATGTAATGTATGGTGATTAACATAATAATAAAAAATATATATATAAAAACTCGGGAGAATATAAGCTACCACCATTCCCTTGCCATTAGCCTTCATGAAAAACTTGTTAGAGCCTATGCTTTATTTAAATAATTAAAACCAAGGTATAAGAAGAAAACATAGCAGTAAGCTCCTTGACATAGGTCTTAGCAATGACTTTTTAAATATAACACCAAAAGCAAAAGCAATGACAGCAAAAGTAAACAAGGACGACTACATCAAACTAAAAAGCTCTGCACAGGGGTACCTGGGTGGCTCAGTCAGTTAAGCAACTGACTCTTGATTTTGGCTCAGGTCATGATCTCAGAGTCGGGAGACAGAGCCACACTTCAGGCTCCATGCTCAGCACAGTCTGCTTGAGACCCTCTCTCTCTCTCTCCCCCTCTGCCGCCACTGTCTCTTTCAAATACATACATTCATAAATAAATAGCACTGCACAGCAAAGGAAACCATCATCAAAATGAAAAGGCAACCTATGGAATGGGAGAAAATATTTGTGAATCACATATCTGATAAGAGGTTAATATCCAAAATACATTAAGAACTCGGGGCGCCTGGGTGGCTCAGTCGTTAAGCGTCTGCCTTCGGCTCAAGTCACGATCCCAGGGTCCTGGGTTCGAGCCCCACATTGGGCTCCCTGCTCAGCAGGAAGCCTGCTTCTCCCTCTGCCACTCCCCCTGCTTGTGTTCCCTCTCTTGCGGTGTCTCTCTCTGTCAAATAAATACATAAAATCTTAAAAAAAAAAAAAAAAAAGAACTCATTCAACTCAGAGGCAAAAAACAAACAATCCAATTAAAAATAGGCAGAAGACTTGAATAGACATTTTTCTAAAGGTACATGAAAAGATACTCAAAATCACTAATCATCAGGGAAATGCTAATTAAAACCACAATGAGATATCACCTCACACCCGTCAGAATGGCTATTACCAAAAAAACAAGAAATAACAATGTTGGTAAGGTTGTGGAAAAAAACTTTTGCACTGTTCATAGCAATGTAAATTAGTACAGCC
>NW_027760223.1:0-299 GCF_054177405.1 Leptonychotes weddellii
AAAAAATTAAAAGCCATGCTACAATAAACATCTTTGTATGTATGTGTGTAAACACAGACACACACACAAATATGCAAATGTATTTGTATACTTTGACTTATTTTTTTTTAAAGATTTTATTTATTTATTTGACAGAGAGAGAGATAGCTAGAGCAGGAACACAAGCAGGGGGAGTGGGAGAGGGAGAAGCAGGCTTCCCGCCGAGCAGGGAGCCTGATGTGGGACTCGATCCCAGGACCCTGGGATCATGACCTGAGCCGAAGGCAGACGCTAATGACTGAGCCACCCAGGCGCCCTTG
>NW_027760224.1:0-299 GCF_054177405.1 Leptonychotes weddellii
AGGGAAGTCTGCACGATTCTATTAGCCGGTTAGCTTACAAGGCCATTCCGTTCGTGTGCCAAATCCCCAGGAGAAGAGGCAAAAAAAAAAAAAAAAAAAAAGAGAGAGAGAAAAGCAGAGATGACACCATCATAGCCTTTATCAGACAAATGCTCTGTGGCTCTCTGGGTTAGTTTGGCATTGAAAAGTGGTATGAGGAGGATGCCCAAAACCTTTGTTGCATTGGAAAGCAGGAAAGTGAAGAAGCCCAAGCAGGAAAAACAGAGGTCTTCACCAGATACCTTTATTGTTGCAGAACT
>NW_027760225.1:0-299 GCF_054177405.1 Leptonychotes weddellii
CACGGTCTGTTCTTCAGTGAGCTCTCCAGGCCACACTGTCTCTGTTTCTGTCCGTGCTGCTATAAACTGCAGTGGACTGGGTTGTGTGTCCCTCCGCAGTGCTCCCAGTCCTGCCTCCAGGTCGGGGCACGTCTCTGCCCTTTGTGCTTCTAAAACCGCCAGCCGCTCCCAATTCGCGCGCGCGACTCCGCCGCTCGGGCTTCCCACCCCGGGGGTTGAAGTTCACCGGCACGACCCCGGCGCACCGGGTTTCCATCTGGGAGGCTGCAGTTCACGTGCGCATGACCATTGCTCCGGTT
>NW_027760226.1:0-299 GCF_054177405.1 Leptonychotes weddellii
GCTCTGCTCACAGCTAGTCTGTCCTTCTGTGGCAACAAGGAAGTAGCCACCTTCTACTGTGACATTGCCTCTTTACTCAAGCTGTCCTGTTCTGACATCCACTTTAATGTGAAGATGATGTACCTAGGCGTTGGTGTTTTCTCTGTGCCATTACTATGCATCATTATCTCCTATGTCCGGGTCTTTTCCACAGTCTTACAGGTTCCATCCACCAAGGGTGTGCTCAAAGCCTTCTCTACCTGTGGTTCCCACCTCACAGTTGTTTCTCTGTATTATGGGACAGTCATGGGCATGTATTT
>NW_027760227.1:0-299 GCF_054177405.1 Leptonychotes weddellii
TAGCAAAACAATGTGATCTCTAGAGGGAAACTACAAAGCACAAATGTAAGAACTCAAATACAAGAAGACAAGGCAAGGAGAGGTGATGAGATAGGAGCAGAAGAATCAGGAAAGAGAGAAAAAATAAAGCCATCATCACATGAGTGAAGACAAATTGGATGGGGCTCAAAAGGAGTGAAGTCACTGTAGCAAATGCTGTACAGGAAGCAAAGGGTAGAAATATGAAATGCAACTACATGAAATAGAGTTTCAAACAATTAAAGGGAACATGACTGTGATAGCAGAAAGTCAAAAGAAAG
>NW_027760228.1:0-299 GCF_054177405.1 Leptonychotes weddellii
CTCCGGGCCTGATAGTGGCTGTTCTTATATTCTTTCATAAGATGGCTCGGGGGCCTTATGTCAAGAAAGTTATGTCTTTTTTCCAGGGACACCTAACTCTTTCTGTTAACAGTTTTACATTAAATAATTATATAAATAAAGTAAAATAGAGTAGAGAAAAAAATCCCTTGCCACATCAGACTTAACATTTTGGTGGGAGACTGGTATATAATAAAAAGTAAATATTTGGTCTTTGTTTCCATTTCTTGGCATGAAGCTCCTGAAACCCTTGGAATTTCCTATGTGATAGGAGTGTCTTA
>NW_027760229.1:0-299 GCF_054177405.1 Leptonychotes weddellii
CAAAGTGGCTCATTGCTGGTGTCCATGGGGTCACAGCATGGAGAGCTGTAAGACTCATTAGCGGTCCATTGTTTAGGTCATTGTTTTGCATATGAGTCATTAACACCTGAGTTGGGGGTCATTTGCTCTCACTGCCCCTAAGTTAGTACAGTCATATAGCTAACATTTATTGGTTTCCTACAATATACCAGGCATTGCGTTTGATGTTTGATGAGCATTATCGTATTTGATCCTCCTGATAAATCCTATGAGTTCGGGTAATAACATTCTCATCATCCCTATTTTATAGAGGGGGAAAC
>NW_027760230.1:0-299 GCF_054177405.1 Leptonychotes weddellii
TTTTGTGCTAACCAATTCTTCAATACAATGTGTCTTGCTGATTAAGTTGGACAAAAATGTTTTCCTGTATGAATGCTTTTGTCCCTCTTGCATACAATCCTTCTGGACTAAAAGGTTTGGATGAAAATAGGGAATTTAAAAAAAAATGTAAAGTTCATTATTGAAAGGGACATATTGATAGCAACAATACCGGAAAATGAGAAAGCAAAACAAAACAAAATCCTAAAACTCTGGTACCTAAGGAGGCATGGTGGAGGGGGAAAGACATCAGCGGTCTTTCCGATCTTTCAGAACTGGCC
>NW_027760231.1:0-299 GCF_054177405.1 Leptonychotes weddellii
TCGTTTTACTTTTGGTATAAAAATATATTAAAGTATTATTAATAGAAGCAAAAATTAGAAATAATCAAAATGTAAGTGTTTATAAGGATGTCTATGAAGAGTTCATAAAAACATGGAAAAAAGCAGTAGACATTAACTATTATTTAAAAAGAAAACAAGACTGTTATTAGAATACACACACACACACACACACACACACTGCATCATTATGAAACAGAGGTTGCTCCCAGAATGTAAGGATACCTCAACATTAGAAATGCCCTCTAATTCACCATATTGGAGAAAAACCATATGACTCC
>NW_027760232.1:0-299 GCF_054177405.1 Leptonychotes weddellii
CCTTGATTTTGTTTCACCACCGACCTCCAGGCAAGGAGGGCCTGATACATAGGATAAAATTACTATTTCAAGCCTGCCTTTAAGGGGTGGTTATTTCAGTATAGAAATGGCCTTGTCCTAAAACCAAAGACTGAACCCCCACTTCTACCATGCATGTGTGCCTGTGGCTTCTTGGGGCTGAGGAGGACATGGCCCAGGGCCAGAGCACACGGCTCAACCAGCAAAATCCCTCACACTCAGCCAGAGGCCCCGTGCAGGGCGCAGGCCCCACCACCACCCACAGTGTGCCTGCATCCCCA
>NW_027760233.1:0-4115 GCF_054177405.1 Leptonychotes weddellii
TGCCCTTCTGAACTCTTGCCTGTCTTCCCACCCACTTGGCTTTTTCACTGTTTTAACCTTGCTCTCCACAGTCTGGGGCTCTTTCCCTTGCTCCAAAATAAAGATGATATTCAAGTCAGGAAGAGGGATTCCTGCTTATAAAAAGAAAGGAACATGATGTGCTGTGTTTTTTCCAGAATAAAATTCCAGCCCTTTGTTCAACTGAGGAGAGAGGATGTTACAGATGTGTCTAGAAAAAATTTTTCACAAACTTGTTCAGTCTCTCCTGAATGCTTAAGGGATATTTTTAAAGCATAGATATCCAGCTCTCTTCCAAGAACTACTGAGTCAAAAGTACAGGGATAAAAGTGGATCTAGAATCAGATATTTTTTAAAGTTTGCCATAACGGGGGCGCCTGGGTGGCTCAGATGGTTAAGTGTCTGCCTTCAGCTCAGGTCATGATCCCAGGGTCCTGGGATCGAGTCCTGCATCGGGCTCCCTGCTCAGCGGGGAGCCTGCTTCTCCCTCTGCCTCTCTCTCTCTCTCTCTGTGACTCTCATGAATAAATAAATAAAACATTTAAAAAAATAAATTAAAAAAAATAAAGTTTGCCATAAGGTTTTGTTGTTTCTTAGCTTCTGGAAGCATCACTAATCTAGGGTGGAGTGGGAAGATCATCTGAAGAAAGGAGGAGGTGAAGGTCTAGATGCTGCCTCATAAACTTTTTCATTTCAGAAGGTACAGGGCCTCAATCTCAGTCAAGCAGAGCAGGGGCTCCTAAGAGACTCACTGGGGCAGATCCCGACTTCTGGAGGAACATTATCCTCACCCAGGGAGACCAGGTTCCTGTAGTTCTCCACCATCACGTCCCTGTACAAGGCCCTCTGAGCAGGGTCCAGGCACTCCCACTCCTCCTGAGAGAATTCTATGGCCACATCCCTGAATGTCATGCGTCCCTGAAATGAAAAACACATTTCACCAAGGAACCTTGGGGAGAATTCTCATGTTCACACAAAATGTGAGCAGGAAAGGGATGTCAGGATTGATTCAACTGAAATGAATGTTTGGACATCATTTTGAGCAAGAATAGGTAACTGTGAGCAATTTATATATCCCTAATTTTGTTTTATTATGTTTTTCCATCAGAGGATATCAGATCTACTAAAACACTGTAGATTTCCCATTTGTGTGGAAAATAAAAGAACTATATAAATGAAAAATGTCCAACACACGGTTGTTTATGTGGACATGGTATATATTATGTTCTCCACACTAGTGACAGTTCTACACACCTAGAGGATCTAGAGCACAAGAGGCATCTTCAGGTGTGACAAATGATCTGTAAAAATACAAATTACATGTTTCCATTTAAAGTCAGACATTTAACCATTATGGAGTTGATTAGCCAAATGGAGTTTATTCTACTAAAAAAAGAAACCCCAATTCATGAGGAGGAACTTTACTAATGTTGTACGTTAACTTAACAGATTACGTAGGACACAGATTGATCACAGCAGATCTTGGAAGAAATACTGGATGATTAAAAATCATGGCAAACTGGACATTTAAAAACCTGTTACTGAGCAAGACCATTCCACCAAGCATCACAATCCATAGTGAGCACTGGCACATTTCCACCACAGGTGAGACTGAGGCCCGTGGGCTAGCCAGGCTCCTGCCAGTCAGCACTGCATGGTACGCCTGAGGCTCAACTAGGTGGCGAGACACCCCTTCCCATTAGCAGTTGTACCAGGACCTCTATTTGCAAGACATTTCCCAGCCTATGTGAAGAGAAAACTTTACTGAAAGACAGAACAAAGACATCAAAGACTGACAAGCGTGATTCTTACTGGAAGATGTGGTGACATAAAGACCTCAGTGATTTAGAAATTCAAAGCAATTCAAATGCAGAAGAAACGTGGGACTTAAAAGGAAAAAAAAATCTCCATCATGTTGAGGAGAAATAATTTTGAGAAGAAAAAATGGAGAGCCTTGCCAAATGACACAGGAACCTGTTAATGTGTGTGTGTTACATGAAATTTTTCAATCAGTGAAATAAATAGCTACGAGATAGACACTAAAAAGCCAAATCAAAGAGATTATTTTAAACAAAGGAGTACTAAATGGAACACAGTACTTTGAGATTATGCTAGGTGAGGTCTTCCAAAGTAAGATCAGAAAGCAGAGGGCAAGAAGGATTTAGGTTTCACTGCAAAACACTGATAATATAAGAAAGACACAAGCCTGTATGTAAAGAATTAAACTACAAAATATAAGATTGCTCCTAAAAATATATCAAAGGAAAACAGCAAAATATGAAAAACCATGTTTTATTCCACAAAAATAATGAAAGTTACAAGTAGGTAGAAAATGGAAATACAAGGGATTGTCCTTTCCCCCGCAATTTTCAAAACACAAAGAGATTATGGTACCAAGTTTTGCTTACATGGGGCGGGGAAGGTGGGGAGGTGGGAATCTCACGTGTTGTTTTGGGACAGGGTACTTTGCAGCTTTACGAGACCACATCGGACAGAATCTGTCCTTGTATAATGCACTGTCCTTAACCCGGTAATCACAGGTCAAGAGAAATCCTCAGACATCTGCAGAGAGGTCGGTCTGCTCATACACAGCCACTGTGGCATTCTTTGTATCAGTGAGAAATGGGAAAGTCCCACGTGTCTTCACTAAGAGAATGCTCCAGTGAGGATTGAAGAGCAAGCTATGTCTGTGTTTATTAACATGAAAACAACCTCTAGACATGCTGTGTACATTTTTTAAACTTGCAGAATAAAATGTTACAACAAACTTCATTGAGGAGTTTCTTCTAAAATTTTATAACAATGTGTAAATGCATTTTTACAAGGTTTGGACTGACTCTTGCCACAGAACTGACAACAGTGGTTCCCCACTGAGACACAAATGGGGGAGGACACGACAGGGAGGGGCGTCCCCTTCCTCTTACATCTTAGTGCCTAAGCTGCTGCTTTGTTAGGAGTTTAATCAGTCAATCAATACATCCATGCATACATGAGATTTTGGAAATAAAAGAGATATAATACTTAAAAATAATGGTGGAACCAGAATTTGGCTACAGCATCTCTGAGGGCAAAGAGTAAGTTCTATGCTACACATCTTGGCTACATTGCGACCATTTTTACCTAAACCATCTGCTGCACAAGAGTTGCTACAGGAATGCCATGGTCAATGTGGGACAGATGTGCTGAGAATGATTTTTAAAACCTCTTACTGTTGGCTATTTAGGTTGATTCCATATTTTAAAGCCAATTATGGAGTAAAACATCCTATTGATACCTACTTCTGAACTTTATTCTAAATCATTAGTATTTTAGAACCAGAAACACCATGGTTCACTTGTTTAGCTCTGAATGCATTATAAAGTCAGGCAGAGCTGATTTCCTCTTATCGAGCTTGTTTTCCAGAATTTTCCAACTATTCTTACACATTAATACATGACTCCCACAAGTAGCTTCTTTGATCCTGGCTACAGAGAGCTGACAGTGCATCCAGATGTGGCCCCTAAAACAATCCCTGCTGCCCAACCATACTGACACCACGGGGCCCACCCACACCTGTCTCCAATCCACGCCTGGTGTAAAGCCCATCAGGATGCGCCCGGGGTGGGGGGGCGAAGGGGGGCTCCTCAAAGGCTCCACGTCACTGGGTCACCATGAGATGCAATCTAAGTGGAGAGGAGAGGGACTGAGGGAAGACCTGGGGGAATGTGGACAGACACAGCTCAGGCGGGACACTTCAGAGAAGATCAGCGAGTCCAACAAGGGCACAGCAGGAATGAGAAGAGAGAAAATCAACCAAGAATATGACTTTACCTGACAAACAGCCATTCCTGACTCCTCCCTTTCCTCTTCCAGGCTTCTTTTTCAGACAAGATCAGTCTTGAGAAGTCAATCCTAAAGGTCAAGAATCTGCAGTTTAATGCTTAGAATCAATCTACGTCCTTCCTGCAGCACAACGTCACACAGGGAGACCTCTCCGTGTGGAAACGACAGTCCTCTGCTGCCCACTGCCACAGCAGGGGGGCTCAGGGACAGTGAACTGCTCCAGACACCAACAAGTGAGTGTCCCCACCCCTTTCTTCACAACTGGCTCCCACCCT
>NW_027760234.1:0-299 GCF_054177405.1 Leptonychotes weddellii
GAAGCAGGCTTCCCGTGGAGCAGGGAGCCCGATGCGGGGCTCGATCCCAGGACCCTGGGATCATGACCTGAGCCGAAGGCAGACGCTTAACGACTGAGCCACCCAGGCGCCCCTCTTTAACTTTTAATACATTCACGTGGTCTTCCCAAAAGGCTTCACCACACAGTGATCTTCCTGAAACACCCCTGTCAGGCCACCCCTCTGCTAAGGCTTCCAGCAAGTCTCCTCCGAGGGAAAGCCGGGGAAAGCTGCCGAGCAGGGGGTGGGCAGTGATGGGGCACTCCCACCCCTCCAGGGTG
>NW_027760235.1:0-299 GCF_054177405.1 Leptonychotes weddellii
ATCAGACTCTATGTGTGGGCAGTTCATTCTACAAATGCAAAGAAGTCAAGGATTAATTTTAAAAGGCCAACTAAGTGATCCCTTGACAGTTTGGGTGACTTCTTCACTTTCAAAGATTGATCTGGACGCTTTTCATCTCTATTGTAGGGAAACCCCAAAGCTGGTGCTAATAGCCTGCCAATATGCACAAGTATGCCTGCAACACCTGTTCATTTTTAATTACTTCCTTGTCAGGTAGCAAATAGCATTGCCCCAATCCTCCTGGATGCTCTCCGATCACTCCCACTTCCCTGGACACT
>NW_027760236.1:0-299 GCF_054177405.1 Leptonychotes weddellii
TGCCAACACCACGCCGTTGCCCACCAGCTACAGGGACCCACGCTGGTAGGGGCCCCTAGCTTTTGGTTGGAAGGACTGACTCTACAAAGAACAGCCTCACAGAAAAGGACGCCTCACCTAAACCTGGACTTACTTTCTCTCATCTGCCCCTTGCCCGGAACAATAGTGTAATTAACCTATCATTGGTTCAGGATGTGTTGTTTAGGAGACATTATCCTGTGTGCTCTTGGCTTGTGAAATATTATTATCAGAAATTACAATTTCCACAGTGAACCTGTGTTAAATAAATTATTGGTGAG
>NW_027760237.1:0-299 GCF_054177405.1 Leptonychotes weddellii
TTGTGCTCTTTCTCTCTCTCACTCTCTCTCTCAAATAAATAAATAAAATCTTTAAAAAAAAAAAAAAGAACAGTCATAAACAAGTAGATCTGAAATCCTGTCAAACCAATATACAACATTCTTGTTTAAGAATTGTTAACATCATGAGAACCAAAACGATTTTTTCCACTTCCATTAAGAGAATACAGTACACTTTAAACACCTATGTAATCTTTAGTGGAAAAACCAGGAGGCAAGCCATTCAAATGTACTGTGGGTTTTTTCTTTTTTTAAATCTTGAACTCTTCCTATTGAAGTTC
>NW_027760238.1:0-299 GCF_054177405.1 Leptonychotes weddellii
AGATGGCTGGGATCTCAGGGCAGACAAGGAAAGAAAACATAAATATAGACACCAGCTTTTTCCAAATGATGGATTTTGGTCAAATGTAATTATTTCCTTGAAGCTGCATTTATAGAGGGTGTGTCTTCCGTCCCTTGCCTTCTTCCCCCATCTTATATCCTCACCCCATCACACTGAATTGGGAGTGTAAGATGGGGGGTGTCCCCTGAGGTGCTGGGGAAGGTTTATCCCTGTCCTGTGGAGGAAGGGTGGGAGGGCTGAGCCACGTGGCTTCCCACAGAGGGGTCCTGCGGGTTAGG
>NW_027760239.1:0-299 GCF_054177405.1 Leptonychotes weddellii
TTACCTATTTACAAAAGAGTTAGAAAACAATGTCTTCAAATAATCAATAAGCAAGGCTATAAATGGACAACATCAATGCATTTAATGCTGCTTTTCTTAATTTACCAAACTGGCCAAGTTTAAAAAAGAATTAATTACATTAGTTGATGCATAGATTAATTGACTTAAATATGAAACAGCTGACAGTGATACACTCCTCACAAAAAATGTAAATAGGTATATATTTTTGGGTTGCAATTTAGGAAACTTTAAGTTATAAATTTTAATTACCTTAATAGCTATGAAGATGGATAGCCATT
>NW_027760240.1:0-299 GCF_054177405.1 Leptonychotes weddellii
ACTGTGTCTCACGGAATTCACATATTGAAGTCCTAACCCCCCAGCACCTAAGAAGGTGATTATATTTCGAGATAATTACTTTTAAAAAGTAATTACGTCAGGGCGCCTGGGTGGCTCAGTCGGTTAAGCGACTGCCTTCGGCTCAGGTCATGATCCTGGAGTCCCGGGATCGAGTCCCGCATCGGGCTCCCTGCTCGGCAGGGAGTCTGCTTCTCCCTCTGACCCTCCCCCCTCTCATGATCTCTCTCTCTGTCTCATTCTCTCTCTCAAATAAATAAATAAAATCTTTAAAAAAAAAA
>NW_027760241.1:0-299 GCF_054177405.1 Leptonychotes weddellii
GTCAATCTGGCCCCAGAACTCCACAGACACTCTGATCTACTCTCTTGCCTCCAGTTCACAATATGCTTTCATGGCTTTTGTCCTTTCATTTGATCTTTTATTTTTTTTTAAAGATTTTATTTATTTATTTGAGACAGAGAGAATGAGAGACAGAGAGCATGAGAGGGAGGAGGGTCAGAGGGAGAAGCAGACTCCCCGCCGAGCAGGGAGCCCGATGCGGGACTCGATCCCGGGACTCCAGGATCATGACCTGAGCCGAAGGCAGTCGCTTAACCAACTGAGCCACCCAGGCGCCCCCT
>NW_027760242.1:0-299 GCF_054177405.1 Leptonychotes weddellii
TAAATCAGGAGTTGTGTTCTCTGTTGCTGCTAAATTATAATTGTTCTTAGCTCTAATGAAGCAAATTTTTGGCTTCTAAACAGTATGTTTTGTTATGAAATGGCAGTTTAAGAGGAGGCATCATAGTCTAGATTGTGAGATGGAACAAGAGATGGACCACATAGTTTCAGATTACAAGGTACTCTCCCCCCTTCTCTTAGGCCACACGTTTGAATAAAGTGCTTCCCTTTAGCCTGAGTTCCTGAAGATCTCTTGTGTGTAGGTTGCAAACTCAGATCTAGTCTAGTCCTGTGTGACTA
>NW_027760243.1:0-4114 GCF_054177405.1 Leptonychotes weddellii
ATACTGGTTAAAAGCAAAGTTACATAAGCCTGGGTTTTAAATCATATCCTCATTTTTCTGTGATCTTTTAAGTTGCCTGAACATTAAACCTCAATTTTATCATCTGTAAATTGATGTTATTCTATAAAATGGCTGTGAGAATTAGATTTCATGCATAAAGCACTTGACATAGTTTCTGGAACAAAATACATGCTTAATATATGTCAAATAATCATTCAATGAGCTACTTAGTATTTTCTGGAACTAAAACAAAAATTCCTCACAGAATAACTTCTCTCCCTACCCAAATACAAATGTGTATTTGTTAGAATGGTATTTCCTTCTTTCAAAGGCTCCACCCTGCAATTAGTTGTGTTCTTTGCCTTATACTCTTCACCTCATTTGTCATTTTCCTCAATGAACAATTCCCTTTCTTTCAGAGTTCCTTTCTTTGTCCTGTCTTTCCTTCTCAGATTACAAACGTGCTTTCCTACTTTGAACCATAGTCCTGTCACTGTCTTTCCTTTCAAAAATCAAAATTGCTAAATATTACCCCACACTGGCCATCTCCCTGACTCTTACTCTTTAAGCCTTTGTTATGTAGGACGACTTTTTTCAATCTACGAAAACTGTTCATCCCAAGGTCACCAATGCTTGATCTCCTTTGCGCCACATTTAGTATCCACGTCTCTATTCTTGCTCTTCCTGAACTCTTTGCAGCATTGGCATGCCTTTCCTCTTCAGTGTCCCTACAGCTCTGTTTAACTCCCTTCAATGTCACCTTTCCATTGACTGCTTAACTATGGACATACCCTTGAGGCATGTTGCCACTTTCTCTTTTGCTCTGAACTGTTAGTGATCTTTATTTTCATATTATCTTACCACTCATCATCCTTCTAAAAATGAGTCTCAAATTCACCATCCCCAGCAGTATTTCATCACACCTACCATTATAACCCAGCAGTTCCATTCTTATTTATATACCCAAGAGAAAAAATGCAGCCACACAAAAATAGACATAAATGTTCAGAGCAGCATTATTCACAATAGCCAAAAAAGTAGAAGCAACCCAAAGGTCCAAATGATGAATGGATAAATAAAATATGATGTATCTATAAAACAGAGTATCATTTCACAATAAAAATAAATGAAGTATTGGCACACAGGACAACAAAGACAAACCTTGAAAACATTTTGCTAAGTCAAAGAAGCTAATCACAAAAGGCCAGGTATTATGGGATTCCTTATAAATATGAAATATTTAGGCAAATCTATGGAGACAGACTTTAGATTAACCATTCATCAGAGTTAGAGGGTGGGAATGGTGATTGACTGCTAATGAGGACTGAGTTTCTTTTAGGAGAGAAGAAAATGTGCTAAAATTTGTTTGTGGTAATTGTTGTACAATCACGTGAGTATATTAAATACTGAATTGTATGCTTTAAGTGGGTGAATTGTAGGGTATGTGAATTAGAACCCAAGGCTATTGAAATTAAAATAAGTACATACACAAATAAAACACTAGTAAGCATCAAATAGCCTTTTACAAAACCACTTTCCCTTAAAGCATTTTCATTTTGAAAGCTCAAATTGTGACTTTCACATCTTCCTGTGTTTTATATCCATACCTGTTTCTTCTCTAGTTAGGCAGGGAGTCTTTGAACCCAAAGAACCTGGAGAGAGAATTCTACCTTTATTTACTTTTTTTTTTTTTTAAAGATTTATTTATTTATTTGAGAGAGAGAATGAGATAGAGAGAGAGAGCATGAGAGGGGTAAGGGTCAGAGGGAGAAGCAGACTCCCCACCGAGCAGGGAGCCCGATGCGGGACTCGATCCCGGGACTCCAGGATCATGACCTGAGCCAAAGGCAGTTGCTTAACCAACTGAGCCACCCAGGCGCCCTATTTACTTTTTTCTTAAAAAGCACAGACTTAGGAAACTAATAGAACACCAGATTCATTCCATACTTAATGTGAAAACACTACATACTACATTTTTTTTTTTTTTTTTTTTTTTTATTCATGAGAGACACAGAGAGAGAGAGAGGCAGAGGGAGAAGCAGGCTCCCAAGGAGCAGAGAGCCCGATGCGGGACTCGATCCCAGGACCCTGGGATCATGACCTGAGCCGAAGGCAGACGCTTAACCATCTGAGCCACCCAGGCGCCCTACATACTACATTTTTAATCTGCAGTGACAACTTGAAACCCTGAGTCTTCTTTCTTGCAAATTTTCTATCCTTCTAATGTTCCAATGGAAAATATGAGCTTTTGGATGTCCATGACTACATATATATGACAGGGTATCCATATGTCTTCTAACAAGGCGATGTATCTATTGAGGAAAAGAGGACCCCAAGGACAGACTTATTTTTAGCCACAAATGCCCGTTATTCCATAGAAAACTTGTCCTCTAAGGAAGCAATGGCAGCGTTTTTGTTTTGTGTTTTTAATTAATACCATATATGACCTTTGTTTCACCAAACGTTTTACTCCTACAATAAAAAGAAGGTAAGTGACAGGAAAATGGTACTCTATTTTTCAGAGTAAATTATCTGTCAAATACACAGCAAAGCTGCTCAACATCAACCCTAGATTGTTTTTAATATCTTACTGTACACGGTGCTAAAGTTAACTAAGCATCAATTAAGATATAAAAGACGGGTTTGGGTGGTTTTTTTTTTTTTAATGGCACATATTATTTTTCTTAGGAAAATCCAGATTATTGTTTTCTGTCAATAGGTCCTGTTGAACTGTTGAAAGGGATGAGGAGCCACAGATCGTGATTAATCTAGTCTGATCAGAACTAAAAATATGAACTATTTTCTGAAATATACAAAGACTGAAATGCAGAGAAACTGGAAAGAATAGAAGATAAGATTAGCAGACAAAGAAGACCTGAAAAATGATTTAAACAAGACAAGAACATACCACTGGAAATACGTGACATCTCAGAATAATAGGCAAGTGCTCTTTGTTCTCGGACATGGTTGGTGAAGTTAACAGTTTCAATTTTCACTCCTTTCCATACAGTTGAATAACTTTAAAAACATCTTTGTGTGTTGCTGATTCTTAAAGTTCTCATGTCTAAGTAATGTTTCCTCCTTCCTTTTTATTCAGAAATAAGTTTTCTTAACATATGTAGTGACAAAGTTATTTATGATATACTGTACATAGGAAAAATACTTTATAGTTTCTAAAAATTTTCTTATGTTTTAGATCTGTTTTCCCCCTGCAAAATTCCAGGATCTTGGGCAGGGCTGATATCATTATACATAGTTTACAAATGAAGGGGCTGAGGCTTAGAAAGCTTGACAAAGTTGCCAAAGATATGCATGGGGCTAACATGATCAAGAATAGTTTCACTTCTTTTAACCTTAAACTCAAGCATTCTAAGATTTTAATTGTGATTTACTTTTTACATCAAAGTATCTTTTTCTCTTTTCAAGTCAGAAGAATAATGCATGCACATTAGAAAATATCTATATCTTGTACAAATTTAGAGAGTAAAAAGTGAGAAGCCCCAAATGTTAAATCCCACTGCTAACCACCGTTAAGTGTATGGTGTCTCCTCCTCCACTTTATTGCCCTAATACACACATATTAGGATTTTTTTTAAAGATTTTATTTATTTATTTGAGAGAGAGAGAGAGCAGCAGAGGGAGAAGCAGGCTCTCCGCTGGGCAGGGACCCTGGACCCTGGGATCACGACCTGAGCCGAAGGCAGACGCTTAACTGAGCCACCCAGGTGCCCCACATATTAGGGTTCTTAACAAAGTAAACTATATAACTATCTTGGCTCAAGCTGCCATAACAAATACCAGGGACTGTGTGGCTTAAGCAACAGTAATTTAGCTCTCACACATCTGGAGGATGAAGAGTCCAAGATCAGTCCAAGATATAAGCAAGGCAAATTTCTTTCTAAGGCCTATTCTTTTGGCCTCAGGTAGCCACCATCTGGCTATGTGCTCACATGACCTCTTTGAAGGCCCACGGGGAGAGAGGGGCAAGCTCTCTAGTATCTCTTCTGGTAAGGGCACTAATCCCATCAAGAGGGGCTCGCCCTCAAGACCCCATCTAACCTCTATCACCTCCCAAAGGCTCTATCTCCAAATAGCATCGCATTGGGGGTTAGGG
>NW_027760244.1:0-299 GCF_054177405.1 Leptonychotes weddellii
ACAGTTCATTGTGCTCAGGAGTGAACACCTGACCCAAGCTGGGCCAAAACTATGGAACTGGGCCAGAAGCAGGTGAGTCTCAGTCTAGACTGCTCATCTGAAGGGAGATGTAAGTTGCAGTTCCTGATCTTTAGGAAGTAAATAATCAGATAGATAAGAATAGCATACAACTCCCAAAAGAATGAGACAGATTAGGGGCGCCTAGGTGGCTCAGTCATTAAGCATCTGCCTTCGGCTCAGGTCATATGATCTCAGGGTCCTGAGATCAAGCCCTGCATTGGGCCCCCTGCTCAGCAGGA
>NW_027760245.1:0-299 GCF_054177405.1 Leptonychotes weddellii
TTTTTTTTTTTAAAGATTTTATTTATTTGACAGAGAGAGACACAGTGAGAGAGGGAACACAAGCAGGGGGAGTGGGAGAGGGAGAAGCAGGCTTCCCACGGCGCAGGGAGCCCGATGCGGGGCTCGATCCCAGGACCCTGGGATCATGACCTGGGCCGAAGGCAGACGCTTAACGACTGAGCCACCCAGGCGCCCCTATATTTGAGTTCTTTAATGCATCATCGAATCCTTTCAGCATCCTATTGGGTGAGCAAGTCTATTTTTCTCCCTTTTATAATAGAGGAACTGATGCTCAGAGA
>NW_027760246.1:0-299 GCF_054177405.1 Leptonychotes weddellii
TACCTCAACATAATAAAGGTCATACATGACAAGCCCACAGCTAACATCATGCTCAACAGTGAAAAGCTAAAAGGTTTTCCTCTAAGATCAGGAATAAGACAAGGAGGCCTAATCTCACCAGTTTTATTCAGCATAATATTGGAAGTCCTAGTCAGAGCATTTAGGCAAGAAAAAGAAATAGAAGATATCCAAACTGGAAAGGAAGAAATAAAACTGCCACGATTTGCAGATGACATGATTTTGTATGTAGGAAACCCTAAGGAACGATACACATGCAAAAAAAAAAAGGAAAGAAAGAA
>NW_027760247.1:0-299 GCF_054177405.1 Leptonychotes weddellii
CATAGTTTTTAAGTAAAATAATATAAGTTAATCCCAGTTTATTTAAAAAATATGCACAGGCATACCCTCATTTAGACAGCTGGGGCTGACATTTCAAGTTTGAAATGATATAATTTGATAATTTCTCTTCTTTCTTTTTCCTCTCCTGCAAGTAAGCATGAAGCAGGGTTCTGCGGATCAGGACGGCGCCCAGCGGGATAATGTGACCGAGTGTGGGCAACCTCCCATGGCAAGGCCCTTCTCTGGTGGCAGTGACTCTCTTGTCCCAGAAAGCTCCCTGTCCTCCCTTACACTTGGGT
>NW_027760248.1:0-299 GCF_054177405.1 Leptonychotes weddellii
CTAGGAACTGCCCTACTCTTTGGGGATCCCCATGGCAACAGGATAGAGAAAAGAAGAAAACAAAGAGATGGGAAAGCTTATAGAGATACACAGCAGTAGGACACACACACACACACACACACAGAGGTAGTCACTTTATCAGAAGCAAAAGTCCAGGAGGACGAAGAAAAACTCTCAAGTCTAAAATACAGGGTCCCCTGGGCGCCTGGGTGGCTCAGTTGGTTAAGCGACTGCTTTCGGCTCAGGTCATGATCCTGGAGTCCCTGGATCGAGTCCCGCATCGGGCTCCCTGCTCGGCA
>NW_027760249.1:0-299 GCF_054177405.1 Leptonychotes weddellii
GTTCTCTGCACTATTCAGTATGGTAGCGACTAACTGTATATGGCTATTGAGCATGAGGAACTATGGCTAGTCAGAGGAACAAAATTTTGTATTTTATCTCATTTTAATTAATTTTAATAGTCATACATGCGTACTGGTTTGCCTACGTGAATAGAAAATTTAAAGATCATTCAAACTACCAACCCGCTGGCATTAATATGACCAGACTATTTTGGAAATGGGCCATCAGCAACCAGAAAATCTGTGATAATGGGTCTCTTTGCTCAATATGATACAAGAAACCAGAAAGTCCCCAAAGT
>NW_027760250.1:0-299 GCF_054177405.1 Leptonychotes weddellii
AGAGTACTGAACGGCCTCCCTGCCTCTTGTCTCACTACCTCCAAAACCCCTGCTCCTGCTCAAAGTTCTTCCGTGACTCCGGCCACCCATAGAATAAATCCCGAGCCCTTTCATCTGGTGCTGGGGTCCTTGCCACTCAAACCCCTTCCCACTTTGTCACCCACACCCTACAGTCCCAGTCGCATCAAATGGTTTTCCTCTCTCCCAGGTAGGCTTTGCTTCCGCGTGCCCCCAGGCAGGACTGGGCACCAACTTCTCCCTCCACACAGAATGTTCCTCCCGGTTCCCTGTCAAACTCC
>NW_027760251.1:0-299 GCF_054177405.1 Leptonychotes weddellii
AAAATCAAAAGGTAAAAAATAGTCTAGGTGGGAGGAGGGGTGTGGGGAGACATGAAGCAGGAACTGGCTATAAGTCGATCATTGTCCAGGCTGGATGATTGGTACATGAGAGTTAATTTATCATACCATCTGCTTTGTATATATTTGAACTTCTTCATAATAATTTTAAAAGGTATTGAAGCATCACAGAAAAATCAGTGTTTTCTTGCAATTCCTTACACCTAGTTTACAGTTTAAAATTTGTATGTGGAGTGGTACGCCCCATAATTTTTCAGTGTTTATCTTAAAGGAAACAAAAA
>NW_027760252.1:0-299 GCF_054177405.1 Leptonychotes weddellii
ACTTGGGCTGATCTTAATAGGAATGTCCTTCACTGATTGTTCAAAATTTCCTTTCAGGGGAATCATGTTCCTAGCTACATTACCCCTTGGAGCCATTGCACTGAGTCTAAACCAAGCCCTCGTTTTCCTAATCATATTGTCCTGCAGATATTATTATTTATGTGTAACCATTAAGAGCTTTGTTCTACTCTCCCATAGGGTGTTTGAATATTAACAAGAACAAATGATGAAGTACTAGCAGAGTGACTTTCAAGAATGCTCTATGAGTTGTGGAAAATTTTAAAGGGGTGACAGATCAT
>NW_027760253.1:0-299 GCF_054177405.1 Leptonychotes weddellii
GGGACACCTGGGTGGCTCAGTTGTTAAGCGTCTGCCTTCGGCTCAGGTCATGATCCCAGCGTGCTGGGATCGAGCCCCATATCGGGCTCCCTGCTCTGCAGGAAGCCTGCTTCTCCCTCTCCCACTCCCCCTGCTTGTGTTCCCTCTCTCGCTGTGTCTCTCTCTGTCAAATAAATAAATTAATAAATCTTAAAAATAAATAAATTAAATAAATAAATAAATAAAAATATTGCATCAAACTATTACTTATCTTGATTCCTGAGTTTTTTGCCTTCCCCACCATCCTTAAATTCCTTGCC
>NW_027760254.1:0-4113 GCF_054177405.1 Leptonychotes weddellii
GCAGTCGCTTAACCAACTGAGCCACCCAGGTGCCCTGAGACTTTTCTTGTTTCTTGAGAAAGGCTTGTATTGCTATATACTTTCCTCTTAAGACTGCCTTTTCTGCATCCCAAAGATTTTAAACAGTTGTGTTTTCATTTTCATTTGTTTCCATGAATTTTTTAAATTCTTCTTAAATTTCCTGGTTGACCCATTCATTCTTTAGTAGGATGCTCTTTAGCCTGCATGTATTTGAGTTCTTTCCAACTTTCCTCTTGTGATTGAGTTCTAGTTTAAAGCATTGTGGTCCTAAAATATGCAGGGAATGATCCCAATCTTTTGGTACCATTTGAGACCTGATTTGTGGCCCAGGATGTGATCTATTTTGGAGAACATTCCATGGGCACTAGAGAAGAATGTGTATTCTGTTGTTTTGGGATGGAATGTTCTGAATATATCTGTGAAGTCCATCTGGTCCAGTCTGTCATTTAAAGCCTTAATTTCCTTGTTATTTTTTGCTTAGATGATCTGTCCATTTGAGTGAGTGGCATGTTAAAGTCCTCTATTATTATTATATTGTTGCTGATGTGTTTCTTTGATTTTGTTATTAACTGGCTTATATGATTGGCTGCTCCCATGTTAGGGGCATAGATATTTTCAATTATTAAATCTTCTTGTTGGATAGACCCTTTAAGTATGATGCAGTGTCTTCCTCATCTCTTATTAGAGTCTTTGGTTTAAAATCTAATTTGTCTGATATCAGGATTGTCACCCCAGCTTTCTTTTGATGTCCATTAGCATGGTAAATGGTTTATCACCCCATCACTTTAAATTTTGAGATTTCTTTGCATCTAAAATGAGTCTCTTGCTGACAGCATATTGATGGGTCTTGCTTTCTTATCCAATCTGATACCCTGTGTCTTTTGATTGGGGCATTTAGCCCTTTTACAATCAGAGCAACCATTGAAAGATATGAATTTAGTGCCATTGTATTGCCTGTAAGGTGACTGTTATTGTATATTGTCTCTCTTCCCTTCTGGTCTATGTTACTTTTAGGCTCTTTCTTTGCTTAGAGGATCCCTTTCAATATTTCTTGTAGGGCAGGTTTGTTGTTCACAAATTCTTTTAGTTTTTGATTGTCTCCTATTTTAATCTCTCCTTTTTTCTCTCCTATTTTCATTGACAGCTTTTAATCTCTCCTATTTTCATTGACAGCCTAGCTGGATATAGTATTCTTGGCTGCAAATTTTTCTCATTTAGTGCTCTGAATATATCATGCCAGTCCTTTCTTGCCTTCCAGGTCTCTGTGGATAGGTCTGCTGCAAATGTAATGTTTCTACTATTATAGGTTAGAGACCTCTTGTCCTGAGCTCCTTTCAGGGTTTTCTCTTTGACTCTGAGACTTGAGAGTTTTACTATTAGATGTCAGGGTGTTGACCTATTTTTATTGATTTTGAGGGTGGTTCTTGTGCCTCTTGGATTTTGATGCCTGTTTCCTTCCCCAAATTAGGGAAGTTCTCTGCTATAATTTGCTCCAGTATAACTTCTTCCCCTCTCTCTTCTTCTGGGATCCCAATTATTCTAATGTTGTTTCAATTTATGGTATCACTTATCTCTCGAATTCTCCCCTCATGATCCAGTAGTTGTTTATCTCTTTTTCTTAGCTTCTTTATTGTCCATCATTTGGTCTTCTATATCACTAATTCTCTCTTCTGCCTCATTTATCCTAGCAGTTAGAGCCTCCATTTTTTATTGCACCTCATTAGTAGCTTTTTTGATTTCGACTTGATTAGATTTTAGTCCTTTTATTTCTCCAGAAAGGGATTCTCTAGTATCTTCTATAATTTTTTCAAGCCCAGCTGGTATCTTTATAATTGTCATTCTGAACTCCAGTTCTGACATCTTACTAATGTCTGTATTGATTAGGTCCCTGGCAGTCGGTAATGCCTCTTGTTCTTTTTTTTGAGGTGAGTTTTTCCATCTTGTCATTTTGTCCAGAGGAGAATAGATGAATGAGAGAACAAAACACTAAAAAATGCTAAAAGGGTAACAACAATCCCAGAAAAATATACACTAAACAAATCAGAAGAGACTAAAATCGGGGCGGGGGGAGAAAGAGAAAAAAAAAAAAGAAGAAGAATATGATCAGGCTGGTGAATATAACAGACCCACACACTAGATTTTGATGTATTTTGGTCTGTTAGAAGAAATTGCATCCCAAAATTTTAAAGAAAGAAAAACTTATATATATACAAAAATAATGGTAAATATGATGAAGGGATGGAATATGACTGTAAAGATGAAAATTAAAAAGGATTGTAAAAAAAGGAATTGGTTAGATAAGAAGTTGGTTGAAAAAAGAATGAAAAAAAAATTAAAAAAAAAAGGAGAACGTGATCAGGCAGGAGACTAGGACAATGTCATACACTAGATTTAGGGTATATTTTGGTCTGTTAGAAGAAACTGTACCCCAAAATTTTAAAGTAAGAAAAACATATATATATATATAAAATAAGGTTACATAAAGTTAAGAGATAGAATATGAGTATAAAAATGAAAAATTAAAAAAGATTTTAAAAAAGGAATCGATAAGATGTTGGTTGAAAAAGGAAAGAAGAAAAATTCAACTAAAAAAATAGAAAATGAGAAAAATAAAGAAATTTTTAAAATTTAACTTTGAAAGACTAAAGAAACATGGATAAAAAGCCACGAATTCTATGTGTTGTATTCCCCTAGAGCTGTGGTTTTGCCGTTCTCATTGATCGGTAAACTTGGTCTTGGCTGGATGTTCTTGCTGATCTTCTGGGGAGGGGCCTGTTGTATTGATTCTCAAATGTTTTTGCCTGTGGCGGAATTACAGCACCCTTGCCAGGGACCAGGCTAATTAATCTGCTCCGGTTTGCTCTCGGTAGCTTTTTTTCCCTGAAAGCTTTCCGTACAGCTTTTGAGGATGAGAGTGAAATGCCGACTTCCCAATCTCCTCCCTGGAGGAGCCATGAACTTGGGACTCCACTCCTCAGTGAGCCCCCAAAGAAAGGCAGTCAGTCACTCCTGTCTCCCCAGTCTCCAGCCACGCTCTGTGCTTACCCTGCCTGTGACCGAGAGTTTCTATCTCTGGCACATGACCCCATTTGGAGTCTCCAAACCCAGCAGATTCCTGTGGTGCACTCCCATGCCACTCCTTTCGGGGGAAGAAGGGGAGTCCCCCTGGATCTGCCACTCGTTGGGTCCCTGCTTAAAGAGCACTGGCCCCACTGTGCAGTAGATCACAGTTTATGGTAACCCTGAGCTGAGAGCCCACTTCTCGGCTCTGTCTTTGCAGTCGGCCTCCCCACTCTGATACTTGGGAACTCTGCCACACTCAGGCATGCCCAGTCTTTCTGTGACCCTGAGGGTCCTGAGACCACAGTGTCCCAGTGAGGGTTCCACCCCCAGCTTAGCCACTGGAGCAACATCCCTCAGGGGAGCAGACTTCTAAAAGTTCTGATTTTGTGCGCTGCTGCTCTATCACTTGCTGGTAGCCTGCTGAGGAGGCCCCCTCCCCCGCCATCTATCTTCCCGAATATCGCCTCGGATTCACTTCTCCACACTTCCTACCTTCCAGAAAGTGGTTGCTTTTCTGTTCGGAGAGTTGCTGCTATTCTTTTCTTCAATCTCCTGTTGGGTTTGTAGGTGTTCTGAATGGTTTGATAACTAGCTGAATTCCTGGGACCAGATGAAATTTAGGTGTCCTACTTCTCCGCCATCTTGCTCCTCCCCCCATAAAACTTCCTTCTTAAAAAATGCTGGTAGTGAAGTCACTCATTTTTAATCATGGTTCTAGAATTTCTGTCAAAATTTGTGTCTTCACATTTGTATTCTGTAAGTAAGAATAATTATACCTCTATATAAAAGTAATTATACCTTTTACCCACCTTCAATTTAGTGTATAAAACAAGATAATATCAGAATAACATTTTAATTAAAGTAGCCATTTCATGTGAAACATTCCTAAAATAAAGAGTGGGAAAAATGTTCCAAACACAGGGCTGAGTTAATTTTTGGCACAATATCTGAATCTGCTTCTCCAAATGATAGTTTTATTTTCACAAAGTAAATATTTCAAGTACAAATATGGGAAAAGATGTGCTTTCC
>NW_027760255.1:0-299 GCF_054177405.1 Leptonychotes weddellii
TTTTTTTTAAAGATTTTATTTATTTATTTGAGACAGAGAGAATGAGAGACAGAGAGCATGAGAGGGAGGAGGGTCAGAGGGAGAAGCAGACTCCCTGCCGAGCAGGGAGCCCGATGCGGGACTTGATCCCGGGACTCCAGGATCATGACCTGAGCCGAAGGCAGTCGCTTAACCAACTGAGCCACCCAGGCGCCCCAAGAAGCTATTAGTTGTATTAGTTGAAACTATTATGATAATCATTTCACAATATATAAAAATCAAACCATCATGCTGCATGCCTTAAACTTACACCTCTAAAG
>NW_027760256.1:0-299 GCF_054177405.1 Leptonychotes weddellii
AAGCCAGTGCTTTCAAAATAAGCTAGGGGGTGCTCCAAGGCTGGTCCCAAAGCACCAAAACTTGCTTTATGCAAACAGTCTGTCTGAGACTCTCACCAAGAAAGCCCCAGCTTCTCCATCAAGACCTTTGCACAATGGAGCAGGTTTGCCTCCAAACTCATGGTCATGCACGGATTTTTTTTCTCCTTTGTAAAAAAAAATTGTTTCTCCTTTCTGCCTCCTGTGAGTGTAAAAAGGGACCGGAGGTTTACCTCTCCGGAAGTGGCTCCAAGACAACTTCTAAATTCTATGACAGAGAC
>NW_027760257.1:0-299 GCF_054177405.1 Leptonychotes weddellii
GTGGTCTCACAGAGGAAGCAGAGCTTTTGTAGAAAAAGATGAGCCAGGGAAGGGAGGAATTCAGTTCTGTTGACATGAACACTGGTCTGCATTCCTATTTCAAGGAAAGGCTCTCTTCCTGCAGGCTGCTGTAGAATCCCTCATGGCTAATCCTGGACACCCCTGCAATCTGGGCCTGGGCTGTGTCCTGAAACCTGGGCCAAGAGAGCTGCTTGCCAGTGGTATCCTTGCTCTACATAAACCAGACTCGGGTTCTACTTGCCAAGTCCGTATTTGCATGTGAAGTTGGGAGCTAGGGC
>NW_027760258.1:0-299 GCF_054177405.1 Leptonychotes weddellii
ATTGTCCCACCAGGCCACGTAGGGACACGCTGCTTCCCACTACTCCCCGTCCCAGACGTGGAAAGTCTAGGCTAGGGATAACAAATTGGTTTCCTTGGACGCCAACCTTGATCCATTGGCAATGCTGCTTGGATGACTGTGTTGACAAGACTCTGGCACTGCTTCCAGATTTGGGGAAAGAGCCGTGATCGATGAGTGATCTGTGCTGGACGTGGAAGGAGCCAGGCACCTGCATGACGTCTCCGCCATCCCTGGGAAAGGCCCTTTATACATTGAGACAGCCTTTGGGGTTTTGTTTT
>NW_027760259.1:0-299 GCF_054177405.1 Leptonychotes weddellii
ATAGACTGGGTGGCTGGCAAACAACAAACAATTAGTTTTCACAGTTCTGGAGGCCATTTGGGGGGTCTTTTTACAAGGATATTAATCCCCCTAATGAGGACTCCACCTCATGACCTGATCACCTCCCAATGGCCCCACCTCCTAATACCAACACACTGGGGATGAGGTTTCAACATATGAATTTTGGGGAGACAAACATTCAGCCCACAACACATACTCATCTGTTTTCCTTGCCCTAAAGAAGTTTATATTCTAGGGATATAGGAGCATGGTGAGTGGTGGTAAGGGGAAGACAGATA
>NW_027760260.1:0-299 GCF_054177405.1 Leptonychotes weddellii
TCAATATCGTAACTGAAACAAATTCTATAAAGAGCCCTAAGAAAATTAATTCAATTATATTTAAATATGTCACTCTAATAATTAAGATTTCATTTAATGTGGGCGCCTGGGTGGCTCAGTTGGTTAAGCGACTGCCTTCGGCTCAGGTCATGATCCTGGAGTCCCTGGATCGAGTCCCGCATCGGGCTCCCTGCTCGGCAGGGAGTCTGCTTCTCCCTCTGACCCTCCCGACCCTCCCCCCTCTCATGCTCTCTCTCTCTCAGTCTCTCTCTCTCAAATAAATAAATAAAATCTTTAAA
>NW_027760261.1:0-299 GCF_054177405.1 Leptonychotes weddellii
TAGAAATTTTATATATTTAAGATGTACAACTTGATGTTTTGGTATACATATATGTTGGGAAATAATCACCACAATCAAGCTAATGTCTAAGCACGAGATATTTTGGATATGACACCAAAACAAAGGCACAAAACAAAAGTACAGGCAACAAAAGCCAAAATAGACAAGTGGGATTGCATCAAGCTAGAAAGCACCTGGGGGTGCCTGGGTGGCTCAGTCGTTAAGCGTCTGCCTTCGGCTCAGGTCATGATCCCGGGGTCCTGGGATCGAGTCCCGCATCGGGCTCCCTGCTCGGCAGG
>NW_027760262.1:0-299 GCF_054177405.1 Leptonychotes weddellii
GAGACGATGGACTCTGAAAAACTAACAGGGTTCTAGAGGGGAGGGGGGTGGGAGGATGGGGTAGCCTGGTGGTGGGTATTGAGGAGGGCACATTCTGCATGGAGCACTGGGTGTTATGCACAAACAATGAATCATGGAACACTTCATCTAAAACTAATGATGTAATGTATGGGGATTAACATAAGAATAAAAAAAAAAAAGAAGACTTCATGGTTTATAAAGTGCCTTCCTTAGCTCTTATTTTATCTTAATAATAATCATATGTTTCTCTATTATAAGTGAGAACTCTGAGATTTAGC
>NW_027760263.1:0-299 GCF_054177405.1 Leptonychotes weddellii
CCTGCAAGTTTCAGGTGACTGCGGTGTTGGCTGACAACAACAACCTCATGAGAGACCCCTGAGCTTGAACCACTCACCTCAGCTGCTCCTGAGCTCCTGACCTACAAAAACTGTGAGACAAAAAAAAAGTTTATCTTTGCCCTCAGCTGCTAAATTTTGAGGTAAGTCCTTTTGCAGCAGTAGCTAATACAGAGTCATACTGAGTGACACAGAGTCAGACTCGGACACTTAAGAAAATAAGTATATACAATGGAATATTATGCAGCCATCAAAAGGAATGAGATCTTGCCATTTGCAAC
>NW_027760264.1:0-299 GCF_054177405.1 Leptonychotes weddellii
AACAGCAAAACAGTCTTGCAGAAGGACAGAGCTGGAGGCCTCACGCTTCCTGACTTCCAGACCTACTACAAAGCTACAGCAATCAACACAGCGCGGTGCCGACATGAAGAGAGAAGGGCCTGGGAGAGAAGGGCCCAGAAACGGACCCTCACCGATCTAAAATGGTTCTCGGCAGGGTGCCAAGATCATTCAGTGGGAGAGCGGTCGTTTCTCAATAAATGATGGTGGGAAAACTGAATATCCATAAGCAAGAAAATAAACCTCTACTAAACTTCACACCTTTTACAAAATTAGCCCCA
>NW_027760265.1:0-4113 GCF_054177405.1 Leptonychotes weddellii
GGAAAACTGAATGGGAAGAAATCAGAGAGGGAGACAAACCATGAGAGACTCTGGACCCCAGGAAAGAAAATGAGGGTTATGAAAGGGAGGGGGGTGGGGGGATGGGGTAACCAGGTGATGGGTATTAAGGAGGGCACGTGTGGTAATGAGCACTGGGTGTTATACGGAACTGATAAATCATTGAACACTACATCAAAAGCTAATGATGTATTATATGCTGGCTAATTGAACATAATAAAAAAAAAAAAGGTTGGCAGGCTTGGATGGATAAAGCCTTGAGGGCACTGCCCTGCTCCTGGAGAGAAGGCAGACAAACAACCTGTGGGGCAGATGGCATGGAAATAGTGATCTGAAGAATGCCTCCAGCACACAGGGGGACAGTGTTTGCTCTTCTTGGAGTACATCCCTGAGAGGGTAGATTCACAGATATGCCTCTTCAGGGACAAAGGAGCCTGTGGATGCCATTTCCCTCCCCTGCCCCTCAATATAAACACAGAGCCACCTATGGTAAACAGCATGGCACCAACATTTAGCTGCCTAACCAGCTTATTCCAAGTCCCACACTCTGTGCTCTGGCACTACTGCCTTACTTGGTTAAGTCAGCCTTAGTCCCAGCACGGTGGGCCCCTTCCCTAGAACACCAGTGGAAGTCCCTGTCCACAGTATGTCTCCCAACAAGAGAGTTCTGTAGGGCTTCAGTTCTAGTAGAAGTAGTATCAGGTCTCATTTCACAAGCAGACTAGAGCACACCTAGTTAAAACTCACCACATTCTGGTCAAGGACCAAACACTGCTCACTGCAGGCAAGAAGAGCACACTACTGGATTGAAGGATAGAGCAGCCAAAACACAACAGCAGAGTACACCTAGCATACACCAGACACTTCCTGAGGTGTCAGGCCCTGGACACTACATGGCCTATTCTTCATAAAGCCATTGCTCAGGAGCAAGAACGATACCTTTTCTAACACAGAGAAGAAGGCAGAGGCTTAGACAAAATGCAAAGATGGAGGAATTCATCCTAAAGTAAAGAACAAGATAAGGTCGTGAACAGAGATCTAAGGAACACAGGTAAGTGTAACATGCCTGATGGAAAATTTAAAGCAACAATCATAAGGATACACACTGGGCTTGAGATAAGAATGGAAGACTTCAGGGAGGCCCTTAATACAGAGATAAAAGAGTTAAAAAATAGTCAGAAAGGAAGAATGAAATAACTAAGATTAGAAACAGACTTAATGCAATGAACACAAAGAGTGAAGAAGCAGAGGAACGAATAAGTGATATAGAAGATAAAATAATGAAAAATAATGATGCTGAACAAAAGAGAGAGAGAAGACTTATGCAACATGAGAATAGACTTAGGGAACTCAGTGACTCCACCAAATGTAATAACATTAATATTGTAGAAGTTCCAGAAGAAGAGAGAGAAAAGGGGGCAGAAAATTTATTTGAGCAAATAAGAGCTGAAAACTTCCCTGATTTGGAGAAACAGATATTGAGATTCAGGAAGTACAGAGAACTTCCATCAAAATCAACAAAAGCAGGCCATCACCAACACATACTGTAATTAAAATTGCAAAATATAGTGATAAAGAAAAAAATCTTAAAAGCAACAAAAGTCCCTAACTTACAAAAGAAGACTAGCAAGCTGGAGATTTCTCAACAGAAACTTGACAAGCCAGAAGAAAGTGGCATGATATATTCAGCGTGCTGAATGGGAAAAACCTGCAGACAAGAATACTCTATCCAGCAAGCCTATCATTCAGAAGAGAAGGGGAAATAGTATACCAGACAAGAAAAATTAAAGGAGCTTGTGATCACTAAACCAGCCCTGCAAGAAATATTAAAGGGGACTCCTTGAGTGGAAAGAAAAGACCAAAAGTGACAGAGACAAGAAAGGAACAGAGAAAATCTCCAGAAACAATGTCAAAACAAGTGATAAATGACACTAAATACATATCTATCAATACTTACGCTGAATGTAAATGAACTAAATGCTCCAATCAAAACCTAGGGTGTCAGAATGGATTAAAAAATAAGACCCATCTATATGTTGCCTATCAGAGACTCATTTCAGACCTAAAGACACATGCAGATTGAAAGTGAGGGGATGGAGAAACATTTATCTTGAAATGGATGTCAAAGAAAGCCAGAGTAACAATACTTATATCAAACAAACTAGACTTTAAAACAAAGACTGAAGAGATGAAGGGCACTACATCGTAATAAAGGGGACAGTTCTACAAGAACATATAACAATTGTATATATTTATGCACCCAACATGGGAGCACTCAAATGTATAGAAATGTTAATAACAAACATAAAGGAACTAATTGATGTTTCAGCAACTTACAGCAGTGGAAAGTTTACAGCAATGGACTTACAGCAATGGACAGATCATCTAAGCAGAAAATCAATATGGAAACAATGGCTTTGAATGACACACTGGACCAGATGAACTTAACAGATATATTCACAACATTCTATCCTAAAGCAGCAGAACACACATTCTTTTAAAGTGCACATGGGACAGGGGCACCTGGGTAGCTCAGTTGGTTGAGTGTCCAACTCTTGATTTTGGCTCAAGTCATTATCTCAGGGTCGTGAGATCAAGACCCGAATCAGGCTCTGTACACAACGGGGAGTTTGCTTGAGATTCTCTACTGTCCCTCTGCCCCTCCCCCCTGCACTCACTCTCTCTCTCTCAAATAAATAAATCTTTAAAGTGCACATGGGAAATTCTCCAGAATAGATCATATATTAGGTCACAAATTAGTCCTCAACAAATAAAAAAAGACTGAGATCATACCATGCATCTTTTCTGACTACAACACTATGAAACTCGAAATCAACCACAAGAAAAAATTTGGAAAGACCACAAATACATGGAGGTTAAACAATATGCTACCAAACAATGAATGGATCAACTAGGAAATCAAAGAGGAAATAAAAAATTACATGGAAAAAGAGTCTACTCTTGACTCTGGGAAACAAACTGAGGGTTGCGGAAAGGGAGGTGGGTGGGGGGATGGGGTAATTCGGTGATGGGCAATAAGAAGGGCACATGATGAGATGGGCGCTGGGTGTTATATGCAACTAATGAATCATTAAACATTAAATAAAAAACTAATGATGTTAGATGTAATAGGTTGGCTAACTGAATTTAAAAAAAAATTACATGGAAACCAATGAACAAGACAGCCCCAAACCTTTGAGATGCTGCAAAAGGGGTCCTAAGAGGGAAATATAGAGCAATACAGGCCTACCTCAAGAAGCAAGAAAAATCTCAAAGCAACAAACTAACCTTACACATGAAGAAACCAGAAAAACAACAACAAATGAAGCCTAAAGCTAGCAGAAGAAGGGAAATAATAAAGATTAGAGCAGAATAAATGATATAGAAACTAAAAAAAAAAACAAAAAACCAATAGAACAGATCAATGAAACCAGGAGCTGGTTCTTTGAAACAATTAATAAAATTGATTAACCCCTAGCCAGACTTAACAAAAAGAAGAGGAAGGACCCAAGTAAATAAAATCACAAATGAGAGAGGAGAAATAACAACCAACACCACAGAAATACAATTATAAGAGAATTATGAAAAACTATACGCCAACAAATTGGACAACCTGGAAGAAATGGATAAATTCCTAGGAACATATAAACTACCAAAAGTGAAACAGGAAGGAATAGAAAACTTGACAGACTGATAACCAGCAAAGAAATTGATTCAGAAATAAAAAAATTCCCAACAAACAAAACTCCAGAACCAGATGGCTTCCCAGGGGAATTCTACCAAACATTTAAAGAGTTAATACCTATTCTTTTCCAACTACTCAAAAAAATAAAATTGGAAGGAAACTTTCAAACTCATTCTAGGAGGCCAGCATTACCCTGATACCAAAACCAGAAAAGGCTCCATTAAAAAAGAGAACTACAAACTGAAGGTTGCTGGAGTGGTGGGGGGTGGGAGGGATGGGGTGGCTGGGTGATAGACATTGGGGAGGGTATGTGTTATGGTCAGCACTGTGAATTGTGTAAGACTGTTGAATCACAGACCTGTACCTCTGAAACAAATAATACATTATATGTTAAAAAAAAAAAAAGTAGG
>NW_027760266.1:0-299 GCF_054177405.1 Leptonychotes weddellii
CTGAAGGATTCACTCTTGGTGTCATATACCCTATGGATTTGACAAATGTATAATGACACATATCCACCATCACACTATCATACTGAGCAGTTTCACTGCCCTAAACATCCTCTGTGCTCTGCTTTTCATTCCTTCCTCCCCCACCCCAGCCCCTGGCAACCATTCATCTTTTTACTGTCTCCATAGTTTTGCCCTTTCCAGAATGTGATATAGTTGGAATCATATGTAGGTAGCCTTTTCAGATCGGCCTCTTTTACTTACTTATATGCATTTAAGATTCTCCTATGCCTTTCCATGCT
>NW_027760267.1:0-299 GCF_054177405.1 Leptonychotes weddellii
TTTTTTTTTTTAAAGATTTTATTTATTTGACAGAGAGAGACACAGTGAGAGAGGGAACACAAGCAGGGGGAGTGGGAGAGGGAGAAGCAGGCTTCCCACCGCGCAGGGAGCCCGATGCGGGGCTCGATCCCAGGACCCTGGGATCATGACCTGGGCCGAAGGCAGACGCTTAACGACTGAGCCACCCAGGCGCCCCTATATTTGAGTTCTTTAATGCATCATCGAATCCTTTCAGCATCCTATTGGGTGAGCAAGTCTATTTTTCTCCCTTTTATAATAGAGGAACTGATGCTCAGAGA
>NW_027760268.1:0-299 GCF_054177405.1 Leptonychotes weddellii
CTCCATCCCCAAGCATGGTTTAGGCTAGAATACCGTGTATTGGTTCAATTTTGAGGCTGTAGTGCCATCTAGTGTTTGCTGCAAACCCCCAACCAAAGGCCGACATTGCAAGCGCCTCTCCTTGCTCCAGAGTCCTCCTGTGAACTCCCCTGGCCTCAGGGGAAGGCCTTGGCCGAGGGAACGGGGTTGACCGGCTCAGAACAAGGGCAGTACTTGTGGGTCTGGAGGTGGAGGTGGCGTGCGGGCTCATTCCTTGCCTCACCCAGGCGCGGGGAAGCAAACTGGGACGGGAGTTGTCC
>NW_027760269.1:0-299 GCF_054177405.1 Leptonychotes weddellii
AAGGCCTACTATCCCTCCAGTATTTGTAAGTTAATTAATCATTTATTATGACTTTTTAGTTATCTATAAAATAAATATGGGGTTCAAATTAGATAATTGCGACAATTTCTTCTAACAATAAAATTCTACAGTTCTGTAAGTCTGTAGGGCCCCAACCCATCTCTAGCATTAAATATCTTCTATGCGTTTTCAGTTTTTTAAATTTTATATACAAGATATAGACAGAAGAAGACCCTACAGTTATAGGGCAAAAGGGGTAATGAGGTCTGAGCAATTATGGACACCCATATGAACCTTGT
>NW_027760270.1:0-299 GCF_054177405.1 Leptonychotes weddellii
AAATGCCTCACGAAGTCCCTCCCAATGCTGCCGAGCCGGGGGCGGGGCACTGTGATTTAGGACCAGTGTTGACTGGAATTTTTATAAGTTTTTTTATACAAGGGATAACGGCTCTTTCGAGACAATACCACGGCACAGGAAGGATTTTAAAGATCTTCAGGAATGGGGATTTGATTAGCAATCAGGATGGGCCCCTCTCTGCCTGGGCCAGCTCTAATTTCTTGCATTTATGTGCTTTTTATTGCGTTTACCCTCAGGGGATGGAGCTCCTTCTGATGAGCAAAACTCCTTTTTAAGAC
>NW_027760271.1:0-299 GCF_054177405.1 Leptonychotes weddellii
AGTCAAGCGATACAACTTATTTTGATAACGGCGAATTTGATATTGGTAAATACCATTATCCCAATTTAGACACGTTTGATGATCAGAATCTTTACGCTGCACCAAAGCCAGCACTTCATCCACTAACCGCTTTGAAGGTGGCAACTCTGCCTTAGAAGGCGCTAACCAACTATGAATAAGCGTTGACTGACGGGCAATAGATAAAGTAGTTAATTGGTCAATATCTAATATTGAGCACCATAAATGGTCTGATATTAAAACTTGAGCTAAATCTGTTGAGCTGCGTTCACTGATAATGA
>NW_027760272.1:0-299 GCF_054177405.1 Leptonychotes weddellii
TTAAGCGACTGCCTTCGGCTCAGGTCATGATCCTGGAGTCCCGGGATCGAGTCCCGCATCGGGCTCCCTGCTCAGCGGGGAGTCTGCTTCTCCCTCTGACCCTCCCCCCTCTCATGCTCTCTGTCTCTCATTCTCTCTCTCGCAAATAAATAAAATCTTAAAAAAAAAAAAAAAAAAAGTAGATTAAAAAAAAAAAAAATGCACATACCATATGGCCAATGTTCCGTTTGTTACCAGCCTTCTCACCTTTGATTCCTAACAGTGTTTTCCTTAACGTAGATACAAGTCCTTTATCAGGT
>NW_027760273.1:0-299 GCF_054177405.1 Leptonychotes weddellii
CCGGGATCGAGTCCCGCATCGGGCTCCCAGCTCGGCAGGGAGTCTGCTTCTCCCTCTGACCCTCCTCCCTCTCATGTTCTCTGTCTCTCATTCTCTCTCTCTCAAATAAATAAATAAAATCTTTAAAAAAAAAATTTTCAAAAGGACTAAGGAGTAAAGGTGAAGATTCATCTCAAATATCAGGCTATTATTACAAAAACAGTAATGAGAGAGGAGTAAGATACCTGGGAACAACATCCTCTGAGCACTGTACTATCTGTCCGGTACTGTAATGAACAGTTAGCATTTATTTACTATTT
>NW_027760274.1:0-299 GCF_054177405.1 Leptonychotes weddellii
TGGGTTTCAAGTCCAGGGTCGTCAGGAGGAGACACAAGGAAGAGTCAGTGCTATAGTTCCAGTCCAATGGCCGTCTGCTGTAGAATTCTTTCTTGCTCAGGGGAGGTCAGTCGTTGCTCCTGCTCAGCCTTCAACTGATTGGAGGGGCCCACCCACATTGTGGAGGGCAGTCTGCTTTACTCAAAGTTCATCCATTTAAGTGTATCTCATCCAAAATCTCCTCCTAGAAACATCCAGAATAATACTTGACCACAACTCTTGGCACTGCGGCCCAGCCAAATTGATTCGTGAAATGAATG
>NW_027760275.1:0-299 GCF_054177405.1 Leptonychotes weddellii
TACGCAAAGATAAACTGACACCCTAAACCTCGGTCTCTGGCCTTCTGGGTGCTTATAATGGGGAACAAGAAGCATTTCTCCAATATGTAGGCCTTCAAATTGTTTCAATATTTGTAATCAAGTTTCTTGCCAAGTCTCAGAGAAGTAGCCCTGGTGGGGAAATGAGGCAGGGGAGACTGGGGCAGTTTCCGCCCACACTATGCTCTTCTGAGCCTGGGGATGTTGAAGGGTGCTTAGGCCACCCTTCCACCAAGACCCATGCAGAAGACTAATGGATGACACCCACTGAAGCCACCTGC
>NW_027760276.1:0-4113 GCF_054177405.1 Leptonychotes weddellii
TTGGAGGGGGTAGGATAGAGGCAGGGAGATCAGAGATTGTGGGGGAGGGTGGGGTTGGGGAGATCAGAGATTGGAGGGGGAGGATGGGGGCAGGGGGATCAGACTTTTGAGGGACAGGGGAGGGAGGATGGGAGCAGGAGGATCAGAGATTGAAGGGGGGACGATGGGGGCGGGGTCGAGGGAGGACTGGGGCGGTTTAGGGGGGAGGGGGATCAGAGATGTGACAGGAGGCGGCAGTTGGAGGTGGGAGGGCCAGGGGACGGGGGCGGGGCGATCCGAGATCCTCCTGGCGGGCTGGCAGGCGGGGACCTCCGGAGTCCGACCCCGGCGCCCGACCCCGGCGCCCGACCCCGGCGCCCTCAGGTGGCCGCAGTTTCGCTGCTCGGGGGGCTCCCCCAAGTTCGGGGCAGCCCTGGGGGTGCGTGGGGCGGCGCGTGCCGGGGGCGCCGCCGGCGACCCCGCGCGCAGGGCGCGGCCCCGGGTCCAGAGCGCGTGCGGCTGGTGGCTGCTTGTTTGGTCGCTGCCGCTGGCCTCGGGCGGGCTGTGCGCCCCGCGGACGCGCGGCCGGCTGCAGTGCCTGCAGGTGTCGACGTTCGCCAACCGCAGCTGGGCGCGCACCGACGGCCTGGCGCGGCTCGGGGAGCTGCAGGTCTGCGGCTGGAGAAACGGCTCGGACGCCATTCGCTTCCTCAGGCCCTGGGCGCGGAGCTCGTTGAGCGAGCGGCAGTGGGACGAGCTGCAGCGGATGCTCAGTTTGTACCGCAGAAGCTTCACCAGGGACATGCAGGAATTCGCCAAAATGCTGCGCCAGGACTGTGAGCCGGGGGTGGGACCCTGGGCCGCTGCCCGGCGGGGGCTCTGCCCCCCCCCCCCTCTGCCCGAGACGCCCCGCTCGCGCCTCCGTCTCCGGATCCCCGCTCCTGCCCGGGCGCTCCCCACCTCCGACCCCGCACGCTGCCCCCGTCCCTCCTGCTGCTGGTCCCCCACTCGTCTCCCGGGACTCTGGGTCCCCAGTAGAACCCTGACATGCATTTCCCCTCCTCGGTCCCTTCTAATCCTTTCGGCCCTTCTTTGGTCTTTGTCCCGTCCTCTTCTCAGATCCCTTTGAGATCCAGGTGTCTGCTGGCTGCGAGCTGCGCCCCGGCAACACCTCCGAAGGCTTCTTTCACGTAGCATTTCAAGGAAAAGAGATCATGAGTTTCCAAGGAGCTGTTTGGGTGCCAGCCCCAGATGCCCCCTATTGGGTGGGCAGGGCCACCAAAGAGCTCAACCAGGACCAGGGGACCAGAAGGACCCTACAGAGGCTCCTCAATGACACCTGCCCCCAGTTTGTCAGAGGCCTCCTTGAGGCAGGGAAGTCGGAACTTGAGAAGCAAGGTGAGCCTGCCTCTCTCACCCCTGCCCTCCACTCCTGCGCTCCGGCTGGGGCTCCCCTTGCAGACTTCACAGCCCTTGGATCACCCCGGGGGAGAATGGCTCGGGAAGGCATGGGTGAGGCCTGAGGGTATTTATTCATCCCACAGACATTAACCAAGCACCCGCTGGGTTCCATGAATTGAATTAAATAAACCCTGGGGGTCAAACAGGATCTCTGCTGAGGGGAGGACGGGAATGCAGAGGAAGAGTTAGAGGCATGTTTGAAACCCACTACAGACCCTGCAGGCGAACACAGGGCGCTCCGGGGGTCGAAGCAGAGGCACTTACGGGAGCCTGGGATGGGGGGTGGTCAGGGAAGGTTTTCCTGGAGAAGCCAACATGAATGGACAAAGTCATGAGGGATTCCATCTCCAGAGGGGGAAATGTGGGCTGCAGAGTTCCCGCCTTGAGATCCCCGACTTCCTCATCCGACACAGTGAGGCCGGAGGCCTGGCTCTCCAGTGGCCCCAGTCCTGGTCCCGGCCGTCTGCTGCTGATGTGCCACGTCTCCGGCTTCCACCCAAAGCCTGTGTGGGTGATGTGGATGCGGGGTGAGCAGGAGCAGCAGGGCACCCAGCAAGGCGACGTCCTGCCCCATGCTGATGAGACGTGGTATCTCCGAGTGACCCTGGATGTGGTGGCCCAGGAGGCGGCTGGTCTGTCGTGCCGAGTGAGACACAGCAGTCTAGGGGGCCAGGACATAATCATCCACTGGGGTGAGAAAGAACTGGGGCCTGGCTGGGCATGGGGGAGATGGTCCTCAAGCATAGAGGGAGGCACTGGCCACGAGGTGGGTTTGGACACACGCAGGATAGAGGAGTTTCCAAAATGAACCCCCCCAAACCAGGAGGGTTAGAAAGAGGGGATTCCAGATACCAGAAGGAGGGGAACGGAGGGGGACAATGTCTGAACTCAAAAAGGGTTGAGATAAATGTCCATATACAAGGAAAAAGAGACCAAACAATTCACAGGTCCAGAAGCAGGTGGCAAATAAAGAATCCCAGGAGAGGTCACTCCCCATGAGAGGCCAGGGTTGCGGGGCGGGGCAACAAGGTAGTTGCTGGGTCTTGAGTGCTTCCTGACTCTGCCCAGCATGGTGTTCACTTGTCCCCAGCTCCTTTGAAACAGGTGCTATTCTTCTCATTTTATTGTTGAAGACACGGAGACTGAGCTAGGTCAGGTTCACTGCTCTTGGTCTCAGGGATGGAGAGTGGCTACCTGGTTGTCCTTGCTGTGTGTGCTATACCGCCATGTGCTGAAGTGGAGGGGTCCCCGGTGCCCAGGCCCTGAGACAAGAGGGGGCCTCTAGACTGCAGAGGAACAGAAGTGGGTGCTCCCCGTGGGAAGCACCTGTGGCACCCTCCCATGGGCTCAGACCACGGGCCTTGGAATAGGGAGGGGTCCTGTGCTGAGAGCCTGTGTTCCCCACACAGAGGGGAGCCACTCCTCCATGTGGCTGATGCTTGTGGCCTTGCTGGGGTCCTTACTGATGATTGGATGCTTAGCCCTCTGGTATAGGAAGCACCGGTAGGTCTCCCCTTCCCGACCCCTCCTTCCTTCAGCCTCTCCCCATTTCCTGGCCCCTCCAGCCCCTCTCCCCTTTCCCTTAATGTTCTCTCCCTTCCTACACCCTCTCAGCTCCTACCAAGACATCCTGTGACTTTGCTCGCCTCACCTGTCTGGGACTCAGTATCCCAAGTGCCCAGGACGTCAGCTCAGCAGCTGAGGGTGAAAGGAAAGGTGCCTTGAAGAATCAGACAACAGTCACAGAGCAGTTCTCATCATGTCCTTTTAACATTTCATGTAAGAAGATTGAAGTTCTTCTTCAGTATAGTGCAAGTTTATAAGCCCCCATGGTTCTATAAAAATAGACGTGCAAACTTCCAGGGACAAGCAGATACAGGCTGGGTGTAAGGTTGTGCTTGGTCACTGTTTGGATGGTGCAGTCTGCAGTGAATTGGGAAGTGCTTGCTCCTGAGGAAGCAGGTCCAGCTGCTTGCTGTCAAGGATAAAGGGAGACCCACCAAAAAATGAATGAATTTCTAAAATAAGACCCTGGCTTGGCTGTAACCTACATTTTTCAAGAAAAGTGGACGTCTAGGGGCGCCTGGGTGGCTCAGTCGTTAAGCGTCTGCCTTCGGCTCAGGTCATGGTCCCAGGGTCCTGGGATCGAGCCCCGCATCGGGCTCCCTGCTCGGCGGGAAGCCTGCTTCTCCCCCTCCCACTCTCCCTGCTTGTGTTCCCTCTCTCGCTGTGTCTCTCTGTCAAATAAATAAAATCTTTTAAAAAAAAAAAAAAGAAAAGTGGACATCTAGATTTTTGTGTGAACATGCCTGATATTAAAATGTGCACTCAAGCTTTTTTCTTTTTTTTTAACCTCTTTTTTTAATTTATTTTTTTATTCTTATGTTAATCCCCATACATTACATCATTAGTTTTAGATGAAGTGTTCCATGATTCATTGTTTGTGCATAACACCCAGTGCTCCATGCAGAATGTGCCCTCCTCAATACCCACCACCAGGCTAACCCATCCCCCCACCCCCCTCCCCTCTAGAACCCTGTTTGTTTTTCAGAGTCCATCATCTTCATGGTTCGTCTACCCCTCCGATTTCCCCCGCTTCATTCTTCCCCTCCTGCTACCTTCTTCTTCTTCTTTTTTTTTTTTTCTTAACATATATTGCATTATTTGTTTCAG
>NW_027760277.1:0-299 GCF_054177405.1 Leptonychotes weddellii
GGACTAAAACAACTTTGCTTGGAAAGGTAGGGAACTATTTTTTTTTAATTTTTTATTGTTATGTTAATCACCATAATTACATCATTAGTTTTAGATGTAGTGTTCCATGATTCATTGTTTGTGCATAACACCCAGTGCTCCATGCAGAACGTGCCCTCTTTAATACCCATCACCAGGCTAACCCATCCTCCCACCCCCCGTCCCTCTAGAACCCTGTTTGTTTTTCAGAGTCCATCGTCTCTCATGGTTCGTCTCCCCCTCCGATTTCCCCCTACTAACTATTAAAACAAACTTTAGTT
>NW_027760278.1:0-299 GCF_054177405.1 Leptonychotes weddellii
GCTGTTTCCCAAGATTGATATGAGGGAACCACAGAAAACTGTAATATTGTATTCAATCACCATGAAGAATAAACAGCCAAAAAAAAAAAAAAAAAGAATAAATAGTCATTGCTTTCTCACTATTTAAGCTGCTTTATAACAATATACCCCTGAGCCTCATTCTATGTCCTGGTTTGAGGGTTCCCAGTTTGCAAACAGTCTTTTTGGTGTGTGCATGATAAATTTTCACTAATTACTACTTTGGTGATTCACTGGTTTTACTTAAGCTGTTCTGAATTTTTTACAATGCTGTGAACACT
>NW_027760279.1:0-299 GCF_054177405.1 Leptonychotes weddellii
ACTCACCCTTGTTCCTCTGTCTCCAAACTCAGGAGTTAGAGCCAAAGACAATCTTATGTGTTTTTGCAGAGTAGGCCTTTAGTACAGGTTTGTTTACTGCCTTGGTACTCATTGATGAAGGGTGCTTGAGTGGTTAGGACAGTGGGATCAGTGTCTTCCCAAACAAAGGCGCATTCATGTAATGCACACATCGATGATGTGGGCATGGATCTTCATATTTGCCCTTCCTGCTTCACAGTTTATAGTGAAGAGCAAACAAGGGAAACGAAGCACCTGAAAAGCCTCTGTGGACTCTGGAG
>NW_027760280.1:0-299 GCF_054177405.1 Leptonychotes weddellii
CATCTGTGGGGTTTTCATAAAACAAAGTCCACCTAGAAGTAGTCTCGAGCCGGTCCATCTTACTTTCTTTTCCTTAAAAAAGTTGACATGAAGTATTAGCGCCGTGTACTCTCAGCACAAGAGAAAACAAAATGAAACGAAACAAAAGCATGAGCCCCAACTCGGCTTCCTGGGGACAGCCTCTCTGACCCTGGACAGTGCTCCAGCCTCCTGGCTTCGGCAGCCCTTTTGTGTCTGTAAATGGCTGTCATCCAGGTGCCTCTGTTGAGCCAGTGGGAAAACGAGAGTCCCCGAGTCCA
>NW_027760281.1:0-299 GCF_054177405.1 Leptonychotes weddellii
TTCTGAGTGCAGATCCTTTGCCTCTGGTTAGATTTATTCCTAGGTATCTTATGGTTTGTGGTGCAGTTAAAAATGGGATCATCTCCTCCTTGTTGGTGTATAGGAATGCCACTGATTTCTGTGCATTGATTTTATATCCTGCCACTTTACTGAATTCCTGTATGAGTTCTAGCAGTTTTGGGGTGGAGTCTTTTGGGTTTTCCACATAAAGTATCATATCATCTGCAAAGAGTGAGAGTTTGACTTCTTCTTTGCCGATTTGGATGCCTTTGATTTCTTTTTGTTGTCTGATTGCTGTG
>NW_027760282.1:0-299 GCF_054177405.1 Leptonychotes weddellii
CAGAGGGAGAGTCAGACTCCCTGCTGAGCAGGGAGCCCAAGACGGGGGCTCGATCCCAGGACCGTGGGATCCTGACCTGAGCCGAAGACAGACGCTTAACGACCGAGCCACCCAGGCACCCCCATATTACTATTTCTAACATTTATAGAATGTTTACCTTTGGCCAGGAATTAGGTTAAGCTCCCCCCCGGCCCATATGCATTCTCTTCCTTCCTTATTGCCACAGCTCCAAATGGGACATAATATCTGCATTTTTCAGAGGCATTGTGAGTTCAGTGACCAGTCCAAGGTAGTAAAAC
>NW_027760283.1:0-299 GCF_054177405.1 Leptonychotes weddellii
GTTAGACCCCTCACCCAGGGAGAGGCCAGACACACCCTTCATGATGTGATTCGAGTTCGGGTCGCATCTCAGAAAGACTGTCTTCTTGGTATTTTTTGCCAAGGCTCGGCACTTTGCTACTTTCCCACATTCCCATTAGCCTGTCTTTTCCATCTCTTCTTTGTATTATGCCCTTCCTTGCATCTCTTGAACGTGTTTTTTTAAAATGGGATTAATCAGAAAGTCTAGCCACATTGATTTTTATAGATGTCTTCCCCTTTTCTTCATCAAAAAATCATTTGTAATTATATTGCCAGAAT
>NW_027760284.1:0-299 GCF_054177405.1 Leptonychotes weddellii
TTGGAAATAGGGTCATTGCAGAGATAATTACTTAGGATGGTGTCACACTTGGAGTAGGGTGGTCCCTAATTCATTGTGATTGTTTTGTTTAGTTTTTGAAGGAGAGAGAGAGTGCGAGTGTGCTTGAGCTGTTGGGGGGAGGGGCAGAGAGAGAATCTTTAGCAGGCTCCACTCCCAGCACAGAGCCTGATGCAGGGCTTGATCTCAAGACCCTGAGATCATGACCTGAGGCGAAATCAAGAGTGGGACGATTAACAGACTGAGCCACCCAGGTGCCCTGTTGTGATTGGTTGTCTTAT
>NW_027760285.1:0-299 GCF_054177405.1 Leptonychotes weddellii
GGCCTTTGCTGATCTGGTCTCTCTCCCCCTCCCAAGCAGCGTCGTTTCCATCCTTCGTCACTAGACCCTTCTGTTCCAGCTGGGACACACCGCTGGCTCGCGGGAGCACCCCCGCACCCCGGGCCTCCGCCCTGCTCCTGCTGGTTCCTCTTCCCCCGAGGCTGCCACCAAGCCCTCCCTTCCTGAGCTTGCGGCATCGGTGCCTCTCTGCCCTTGGCAGCCGTCTGCATTTCTGTTCCCAGGCGATTAGCGAAGGGCTCCGAAACTCAGCCGGAACCAAGGGCCAGACGGGGAAGCCG
>NW_027760286.1:0-299 GCF_054177405.1 Leptonychotes weddellii
CGGTCACACCATCCTGTGGGTCCCAGTCCAGCATGGACCTCCGTGGGCCAGAGTCCAGGAGTCTGCGGGACGCCAGTCCTTCTGAGAGCCGGGAAACCTCCCTTTCCTCACCTTCCTGGCTCTAGAGGCTCCCATGTTCCCCAGCTGGTCCTTCCTCTGTCTTTGGGGGGCGATGGAATCTCTGACCACTTCTCCTCCCCGCCCCCTGTCTTCCTCCTCCCCTCGTAAGGACCTGGTGGTTGTGTGGCCTTCTGGATAACCCAGGGGAAGAGCCCCATTTATCCTCAGCTGATTAGCAA
>NW_027760287.1:0-4113 GCF_054177405.1 Leptonychotes weddellii
CACCCCATCCCTCCCACCCCCCACCACTCCAGCAACCCTCAGTTTGTTTCCTGAGATTAAGAATTCCTCATATCAGTGAGGTCATATGAGCAAAATAAGTCAAGCAGAGAAAGACATGTATCATATGACTACAACTGATGACTTTTGAACTTTGTTCCCTTGCTGGGAATGTTTGCTTTAGACTGGGATGTAGCATCCCCAAAATAAACCTAAATTAAGTGACTAATAATGAGAACACAAGGGCTTGATGGTTTTGTACTTGTTGGCATGAGAAGAACTAAGAGAATGATCATCATGGAATTACTATGACAGGGCTAGATCTCAGCCATCCAGTTTATATTAATAATTGAAGTTCAGTGAAAAAAATATGTTCAATATGCCAATTAACAAACTTATACTCATGTTATACTTGAGCTGCTGGTTAAGATATTTTAGTTTCTTAAGAAATTTAAAGGGCCACTAATAATTTCTAAATTACATGAATTTGTAACTAAAAGTAAATTAAATGGTTTTACCATAAAATAATGAATAAACAATAGATACTATTTACAAACTGTGGAATATTTGAGATGTCAAACCGAAGTAACTATCAGATTTTTAAAAATCTTCTATCCAATATTTACTAAATTACTAGATTTAAGACGTTATATTGAATAAGTAAACCTAAAATTCATTCAGCTCCATGATTCTATGATCTAATAAATTAATTCTATAAATTCATATAATAAGAATAATACTTGTGTTATAAAACATAATAAAGAAATCAAGATGCTATATTTATAGCATAATAATTACCTATTATATCAATAAAAGCCTACCCATTTAGATGAGCTCCTAAAAGAGCTGTAAAAGCTATTGATGAGTGTCAGATACAGATGAAATCTTTGAACCATTTTTTGTATTTTAGTTTTTAATAGGAAATCACTGGATTACAGGAATCAGGAGACCTGGCTTCTAATACTATCATTTTCCCTAATAAAATTAGATGTATGCCCTATTCCAAATCAACCTACTAATACCTCAATATTTCTTTCAGCTTTAAATATCTTTAACTTCCTTTCTCAGTCACTATTTTAATTTAGAAAACATTTATTGAGCAAAGCTGTATACCTGTCAACTTTGTGATTATGAAAATGGCTAGTGGTGTTTCTACCCTCACTGTGCTGGTGATCTGGAAAATAAGAACATATTTGTAAACTAGTAAGTACAAGTATATGCCAGAACTAATTAGTCAAGCAACCATAACAGATAATGGAGGCCAGAAGTAAAATCAGAGAAGCCTTCATAGAAAACTGAACACTTGAACTGAATGGGTATGGTAGAGCATCTGAGCAAAGTGAGCAAAATTGATCAGCTAGAGTGACAGTATTTAAGTTGGTTTTGGGTAACTTTGGAAAGAGCTTAAAGGCAGGGAGATCTGTTAGATGATCATGGTAATTGTCTAAAGAAAGCATTTTTTAAAAATTATAATTATTCTCATGTTTACAACTCTTCTGATATTCCTCAAAGCCTATGACAGAAAAGCCATATTTCTTAGGACAACATGTGAACCTTTCCATGATCTAGAAACCTACCTTTCCAAAGTTAATTCTCAACACACAATGGTCCACATGTATCTATATTACCACAATAACTAACTTTTTCTTCAAAAATCTAACACATGTTGAGGGAAGGATTCCCTGTATGTAGTAGGTTGACTTGTGTTGCTTCCAAAGCATATTTGTTGAAATCCTAACCCCCAGAACTTTAGAATGTGACAATGTTTGAAAACAGGATCATTGCAGATATAATGGAGAAGGATAGGCCCCTAATTCAATATGACTGGTGTCTTTATAAGATGGCCACATGAAGATACAGAGAGAGACACAAGAAGAACTCCTTGTGGTGACAGAGACAGAGATTGGCAAGTCAAGGAAGGCCAAGGATTGACAGCAACACCAGAGGCAAATTGAAAGGCATAGAGCAGACCCTGCTCTAGGGCTTTCAAGATAACATGGCCCTGTCAGGAACTTAATTTTGAACTCTGGCCTCCAGAACTATAAAAGGGTATTTCTGTTGTTTTAAGCCACCTAATTTATGGTGCCTGTTAGAGGAGCCCTAGGAAGCTAATACACTGTCCCTTTAAGAACTTCAGTAATCTAGTATTCTATATTCTTGCAATCATGGTTGACATAATAAAGTTGCCCCTGGCTTCACAAGGAAGCCCTCATCATTTCTGATGCCAAAGAGAAAATGTCAACTGCTATTTTCACATCCTGGTACCTTGACTTTACTCACTCTTCTATGTCTGATTTAATGATAGACTTCATCAGAATCAATTATTTCTGTTAATTCAAAAACACTATCAAGAAAAAGAATAGACAAGCCACAAACTGGAAGAAAATCTTCAAAAAAGTCTTATATTCAGAAATTAAAGAACTACTACAACTCAAGAATAAATAAGCGTACAACCCAATATAACATAAGCTAAAATTTGAACAAACTCTCTACACAAGCACTTACTTATTCAAAGGGTCAATAAGCATATGGAAAGATGCTCAATAGCACTTATTCATAAAAAAAAAACACAAATTAAAACCACAATAAGATACCACCATATGCCCTTTTCAATGGTTAAGATTAAAAAGATTGAAAATACCAAATAAGAGAGGATGTGGAACAACAGGAGCTTTCATACATTGCTGAGAAAGGGTAAAATATAACCTCCTTAGCAAACTGCTCAGCAGTTTCTTAAATGGTTAAATGGCAGCTTTACTCATAATAGACAAAAACTGGAAACAATGCAGAGATCCATCAACAGGAAAACTGATGAACTGTGTCATATTCACAAAATGGAATACAACTCAATATTTAATGGAAATAAATTACTGATGCATGCAAAAGTACAACATGGATCAAACCCAAGAATATAATGCTGTGTGAAAAAATCTGGACACAAAAAGTACATGATTCTCTGTATAAGAAATTAAAGAGTCAAGAAAAGTAATTTATGTCAATAGATATCACATCAGCAGTTACTTCTGGGGTGGGCAAGTAGACTAACAGAAAGAAGGAATGATAAACTTTTTGGGGTGATCAAATGTTTCAATCTTAATATGCATTTGTCAAAATTGAAAGTTATATTGAAGATATATAAATCATATATAAAATATATAAATAATGTATAAATTACATTTAAATTATTATTAAACAAATAAAATAATGACTCATTGAAATAAAACAAAAACACATGGAAATAATTTTATCAAAAAACATCTTAAGTTATTGGAAAAAAGAAAAAGTATGAATGTGTTAAAAAAATTTTAATACAAATTTTCTGGCACAGTGAATTATAAACTACAAACTCTTTAGAAGTGTGGTATTTTCCAACACCAATAATCAAGTCTATGATTCTCTGAACACCAACTTGGGTTTTTAGCAATTCAATTCAATTTTGACACAATCTACCTGGAGTTAGGGTCAGGTCTCACAAAGTTAAAGAGCTCAGCACAAGGCTATCACCACTGAAGATGCCAATCACAAGTCCTGGGCCACATGTACTTCTGACTGACTGGCTATAAATCAGCAGTTACCAAACGTCTTAAGGTTAAATAATTTGCTAGAATGGCTCACAATAACACACTTTAGTTATATTTATCAGATATTATAAAGGATACAAATGAACAGGTAGATGAAGAGATACAGAGGGAGATGTTTAGAAGGGTCCCTAAGGTAGGAGTGTCCCTCTGCAGAGTTGGGATGTCCCACCCTTTCTGCAAATGGATGCATTAACCAGCCCCAAACACTCTGGACCCAGTAGTTTAAGGATGTTCTTGGAGATTTCATCACATAGCATGATCAATTTTTAGCTCACTGTCCAACCTGTTTCCCCTTCCCTTAGATCAGGGGTGGGGTGGGGTTTAAAGTTCTAACCTTCTTATCAAGATTTGATCTTTCTGGTGACCAGTCTGGGACCCACCAAGAGTCACTATTTGAGACCAAAAGATGTTTCTATCACCCAGGAAATTTATAGGGGATTTAGGAGCTCTGTCAGAAACCAGGAACCAAGACCAAATATTGCACAAAAGGCTCCTATCATGCCTATCACTCAGGATTATAATGGTTTTAGGAGCT
>NW_027760288.1:0-299 GCF_054177405.1 Leptonychotes weddellii
ATGCGGGACTCGATCCAGGGACTCCAGGATCATGACCTGAGCCGAAGGCAGTCGCTTAACCAACTGAGCCACCCAGGCACCCGGGATTTTTTTTTTTTAAAAAATCTTAGTTATCCCGAATATGAACCCTACTGTAAGTGTGAATCCTTCATCTGTTCTATTTCAGAGAAAGTAAGCTCTTGGCATCACCTCCCATTCCTGTTCCCCCCCCCCAACCCCGTCCCTCATTTCCAAATCAGTCACGTTGATATTCAGAGCGTGACGAAAACACGCTGACCCTCATTGTCCTTCCCAAGTAA
>NW_027760289.1:0-299 GCF_054177405.1 Leptonychotes weddellii
CCATCCCAGTGTGAGGCTTTCAATAAAAGGTGAGCAGAATAGAGTGGGAGACAGAAAGGAAAGGGAGGACCAAGTGGGGTTACAGAGGAGGGAGACAGAAAGGATTGAAAAAGGTGAGGATTTAGAACCATGTCTGGAGAAGGTTATGTCTTCAGTGTCAATAACGCTTAACATAGATTTGTGATTCCCAAGAATTGACTAGAAATAGTTCAAGATCTCAGGCAGGTATCTGGTATTCGTTTGGCATTTGGGATAGACATAAATGAAACAAACAGCAACAGAGCTCAGAGTGGAAGCAG
>NW_027760290.1:0-299 GCF_054177405.1 Leptonychotes weddellii
TGTGATCTTTAGGATTAACTTTCCCACTTTTTGGGCACATCTGCCTGGCTGCATGTAGGAATATAGGATTGTTCTGAAGGGCGTACTAGTTAAGAACAAGTCCCTGGAGTCACGCTGCTCAGTATTGACGTGTGGCCTTGGGAAAGTTTCTTAACTTCCCTGAGCCTCATTTTCTTTTTTTTTTTAATTTTAATTTTTTTATTGTTATGTTAATCACCATACATTACATCATTAGTTTTGTTTTTTTTTTTTAAAGATTTTATTTATTTATTTGACAGAGACAGACACAACAAGAGAGG
>NW_027760291.1:0-299 GCF_054177405.1 Leptonychotes weddellii
CTGACGCTGCGCCAGGGACGTGCTGCGGGGTCAGGCCGAGCCAGCGTGCCGTCAGAGGGCACCGTCCACACGTGGGGGACGCGAGACCCCAGCTGACCCTGTGTCCCTCTCCCTGTCACTGTGGCCGGGCCATGGTCACCTGTGGCCTCCTGGCCCCAGTGTTGCCATCTGTGAAATGGGCAGGATGGGGGCTGACTACCGATGATCGTGGATGGAGTCTGGAAGCGTCTGTGTGGGTGTCGCTGGCCACTGCGCAGCCCCCGCCGGAGGAAGCTGAGCGGGGACAAGCCAGGAAGAGC
>NW_027760292.1:0-299 GCF_054177405.1 Leptonychotes weddellii
GATGCACTTGAGTAGGTGGAGGCGCTGTTAACAAAGAGACACTACTATGTGCACACCCCTGTCTAACCCAAGGAGAGATGGAAAAGTGCCAGGACCAGCGTCACCACTTATTGAAGCCTCAAGAGAGCCTGAGAGAGCAAGTTCTGATGCTGGACTGAACCCTTCTTATTTGTCCCCGAATCAGCAAGACACACAGTCGATGATCTGAGTAGCAACATACAAAATAAATGCTGCACAAGTATGTGAGATGAAGAAAACACAAATCAGGTGTGGTCCTGGAAGGCTTCATGGAGGAGGCG
>NW_027760293.1:0-299 GCF_054177405.1 Leptonychotes weddellii
CTGTACCCTTTGAACCTGTGTAATATGTGATTTTTCTTTTTGGCTGTTTCTTTTTATGATCAGGGATATAGACTGTGAGAGCAGAGAAGGGGAAGCGAGGGGTGAAGAAGGCCAGGGGTCCAGATGTGTGAGGCTCCTTAGAGAGCCTCAGTGATTATTGGGATTTATGTGAAAAATGGTGATGAAATAATCATCTTTAGCATCTCCCCCTTCTCTGCTGAATTGATGTGCATGATTTATTTTATTTATTATTTATTCATTATTTTAAAAAATATTTTTATTATGTTAGTCACCATACA
>NW_027760294.1:0-299 GCF_054177405.1 Leptonychotes weddellii
AGTGTTCCTGACCAGAAGAGTGAGCAGCAAGGCTGCTGTGGGCCGAGAAGGAGGCCTGGCTCAGCCCCACCACCGGGGCCTGGGCCTGCTCCTCCGGGCTGCAGGGCCCCATAGCGCCTGCCTCACAGGATTTCTGTGAAAGTAAAATGAAAGGCTGGGCAGAGCCTGCACACAGTAAGTCAGGCAGCTTCTTCACGGGGAGGAAGGGGCATATTGCCGCTCTTATTTCGTGCCTCAGCCCTGCCCCCCTCCCTCCATCTCCCTGCGCCTCCTTCTCCTCTGGGTGCCTCAGAAGCAGC
>NW_027760295.1:0-299 GCF_054177405.1 Leptonychotes weddellii
GGGACGTGTTGGCTTCAAGGACACAAGGGGCCACAGACCCGGGAGAGGAGGTTTATTTACTTCGTGGAGTTTAATTGTGTCGCCGATAAAACGAAAATATCCTCGTGCGAGGCCTGAGGCCTGGGGATGCCAGGGGGCCGCCTGGACACCACAGGCTCCTGCAGGGGACAGGGCTGTGCCACCATCTGGGGTCTCTTATCCTCACCTCACTGTCAGAACAATGGAGACGTCATTTTTGAAATTTGCTTAATTTTTGCTCATTAAAAAAGAACGCTTGGCAATTTTAGACACGTTAAGAA
>NW_027760296.1:0-299 GCF_054177405.1 Leptonychotes weddellii
CTCTCTCTCTGACAAATAAATAAATAAAATCTTAAAAATTTTTTAAATAAAATAAAATATAGAAATAAAACTATTTGCTAGGAATGCCTGGGTGGCTCATTTGGTTAAGGTCATGCTCCCCAGGTCCTGGGATTAAGCCCCACATCAGGCTCCCTCTTCCCTCTCCCTTTACCCCTCCTCCCGCTCCTGCTCTCTCTCTCTCTCCTATAAATAAATAAAATCTCTTTTAAAATTTAAAAAAAACTATTTGCTAAAATTTAGCCTTGGGTCAGAAATCATTTACTATATATATTGAAATA
>NW_027760297.1:0-14004 GCF_054177405.1 Leptonychotes weddellii
TTTTTTTTTTTAAAGATTTTATTTATTTATTTGACAGAGACACAGCGAAAGAGGGAACACAAGCAGAGGGAGTGGGAGAGGGAGAAGCAGGCTTCCCGCCGAGCAGGGAGCCCGATGCGGGGCTCGATCCCAGGACCCTGGGATCATGACCTGAGCTGAAGGCAGAGGCCTAATGACTGAGCCACCCAGGCACCCCCGGAGACTCTATTTGATAGGGAATGCGGGCTAGGAGAATGATATACAGGCTTGATTAAGCAGAGTTGAACTAATTTTTTGTAGATAATTTTTTTCAGTGGGATTTCATGACTTTGTATTAAGTGTTTGATTGTATAGAAATATATCTCATGTATAGAAATATTGTTAGTTTTTTCATCTTTTTTTTCTTTTGTATTTAGTTTTTTAACACCTTCTATAATATGAAAGGAATATCAGAGTATTTGATGTCAAAACAATGTTAGGCATTGAGTGGCTATCATTTGTGACCCATTTTTCAGTGATCGGAAGGCTGGGAGAAGCATGAATATGCATCCTTTCCCTTAATACACGTTTAGTGAGCACTTACTCTGTAAACCACACCCAGGAATGGCAAGAGAAAAAAAGAGAGGCCACAGGAGTTGATGATAGAGTAAAGGAAGTTAGAGTACTTCGAGAACTCTTTGGTTCAAGTGCAGATCCCCAAGAAGGGAGATCCCCAAGAAGGGAGAAAGGAAGAGGTCAAAACAGTGCTTTCTACGAAATAAACCTGAGGAATGTGGTCCCATCCTAAAATCTGACATCCACTTGTATTGCATGCAGTAGTATTTTACAGGATCAGGGGTTAGAACAGAGTCATTTCTTAAAAGAAAGTATTCTTTTTTTGAAGAAACCCCCCTTTTATTCCTCTTTTCTATTTTTCACTTTTTTTCTCCATATCAATCAGCATATTATATTTCTTTGTAATACCATTTTTATTCTGTTATACCGTAAAACAAAACTCAACCAAAATATAACAAAACTACTCTTAGGAACTACTTTAATCAATTGAATTGAGTTTGTATTCTAATTTTTTGAAATTACTTTGTCTTTAAAAATTGTTTATTTAGGCATGTTGAAGGTTTTGATATGACAGCCTATTTAGTTGAAATATTCTGATATATTTTCATTCTAATTCTTAACAAAATAGAGGCATCCATCCCTGCTTCAGTTAATATGTACCAACTGTACAGAATTTAAATTTCTCACTTTGAATCAATATCCCCTCAAAAAACCTTTGTTGTTTCTAATATGTTTGCTCCTTATCTCAACATTACAGTTTGGAGTATTTCTTGATATCTGCCAAAGAACTCTTGTGTGTGGAGTTTATAATGAAAACTTAATAAGATTCTTCTTGAGAGAACAAAAATCTGACATTTTTATAGCCCCAGAAAAAAATCCTATGTGATACATTCAATAGAAGTAAAATGAAAGAGACTTATTTTAGTATTAATATTTTTTTAAAAATGAGGGAAACACTCTTCATCACTGGGTCCTGATGATGTACAAAATATATATATTCTAGATTAGTTTTGACATCCAAACCTTCAGTCAAGCTACACTTCATTTTCTTGGAAATCGATTGCTCTTCTAAAGACTTTCAAGGTCTAGTACCTTGAAAAAAAGAAATCCTAGGAATTAGTGGAGCTGTTCTCAGCTCTGGAAATCTCGGATATAATTGGGAATGAGTACCTCCTTGAGATTTGAGATGATGGCTTTGTGTATAATGAGAATCTTGAACCTCCAATTGATACCGGGCCCATGCAACAATCAACTGAAACAGTTACCTGAAAAATGATGCTAGTTTTCCTTAATACCTACCTTTGCCACTTCTTAAAAAAAAAAAAAGTTTTATTTCAGAGAGAGAGAATGCAAGTGCACGTGATTAGGGGAAGGGGCCGAAGGGGAGAATCTTTAAGCTGAGTGGGGCGCCAACAACATGGGGCTTGATCCAGGGACACCATGAGATCATAACCCATGAGATAACAACCTGAGCCAAAACCAAGAGTTGGATGCTCAACCAACTGTACCACCCAGGCACCCATACCTTTGCCAATTCTAATTGACTCTCTGTGTATTACTTTTGGTCATATCTCAGCTGTGTGAATAGGGGGAAAGAGCCCCTGGATAAAAGAAGATAGTGTATGCCAAAAAATTGCAGTTTCTGGATAAGTATCCAGAATCATGAGAACATAATGTGGAAATAGATTGTAGGTTATAGTATAAGGAAAATTTAAAGATATAGAGGCAATTATTCTTCACCCTAGATTCATTATTATAGCCAAGGTACTTGACTGGTTCTAATGATTTGTCTGCATTCTTTTATTAAGGCATATAAATGATTATGGCTTTATATCAGTATGATTTAATTGCTAGAACTTCTTTGGCATTTTATTTAGGAAGGGGCAGAAGGCTAAGAGAAGTAGATATATCACAATGGATTTATATGTAAGACCTGAGAATCCATCATTTGCCTATATTCTACTAAAAAGTCCACAAGACCCTTCCATCTCTAAGACAATAAAGAATGCACTGATGGGGAGACCATTCTTTTATTTGATAAAATCAACGCAGCGTCTGTCAATTGTCATAAAACTGCTGAGTTGGTATGTGTTCTTTTGGATTTTACTAATAGGCAGGAACAAAATCTTGTTCTCATATGGCAAGGACAGAAATATACATTTAATTTTTCCCCATTGTTCACATTAACTCTCCTGATCACCTGCAGTTACTTTAATTATATTAGTATTCAGTAAACACCAAACAAACCACTATATTTTTGACATTCGTGCTAATTGGATCTGCCACGCAGGAAGTAGTAAGTAGTCCAGGTACCATAGTAACAAACCCACATGTAGGAAGCTGGGAGATAAACCCTTCAATGATTCAGGGATCTGTTAAATAAGTGAAATCCGATGGTACAGGTCTTGTGGGGATATATCCTTTAGAGTAAATGAAAATTATTTAAATCTTGAAACTCGTACCACTAAAAAAACTCTGGTTTTGGTTCTTTTGGTAGACTTCTTTGGGTTGCAGCGGTAACTCATTTAAACTCATTTAAAAATCCTGCTCCAACTCATTGACTAATTGATACAGATTTGTCCTGGGGATGAAAACCAATCTCTCCCTTGGTCATATCAGGGCTAGTGCAATAGGTACATGAACATAGACGCATAGGTACAGGGATGGAGATTATGCATTAGCTCAGAAATATGGAATTAACCTTGCCAAGAATCTTCTAGCTACTGTCACTGATGGATATCCAAACATCGATAACAGAGAATGTGGCTGAGCTTTGATCTGACACCATAACTTAGCGAGATTTGCCAGCAGATTGATTACGTAGGCTCCTTTGCCCTTTGGAGGAACAATGATTTTGTCCCTACTGAAAGTGACAAATATGCTGGCCAAAGATTGCATTTCTTACCTGCAACACTTCAGACTACAGTACAATTCAAGAGCTTATAGAACACTGAAGATAGCTGGCACAGAAAATATATATCCTAGTGAAGATCCCACTTATGGAAAAATAGACATGTACAATGATTTTATTTTACAGCCCAATGTGCATCAGTGGGAAATATATAAATAAGTTATGGCATATTACAATGGAGTACTACACTTTACTTGAAAATAAATGTTAGATCCAATTCTATCAATAAAGGTTTGTAGTAAATATATTATTCTTTGTACATTTCAGCATTCTTTTGTTCAACATTCTGAAAATATGTGTGCAAATTTTTTTCCTAAAATTATCTGAAATAATTACTGTTTTTAAACCAAATCTGGATACTCACTAGAACCAAAAAATATGAGAAATGTCAAAATGTTTCTCTGATATAGCTCCTTTTGATTTTGAAGCTGACACCCAATCAGGGCTGAGGATAATTACATTAGTAAAGACATTATCAAACACTCCTAATAAGAAATAGTTGAGGAATGTATTAAATGATAGAATCCCAAACTTTTCACTTGGGTATTGATATTTATTTATCTATCTGGGGTGAAGCTAAGGATTTTGACTTTGTAACTAAACTAATGTTCATAACATCAGATCAACTGGGAAAATAATACACTGAATTATAATACTAGGGCAGCCTCAACAACAAGTTGAGGGCATTAAGACTTTAAGCATGGAACTGATAATATTTTTATGACAGACATGTTTAATTACAGTATTTATTGCATTGTCTTTTTGTTCTCCTGGTTCTCATTTATTTTATTTTATTTATTTATTTTTAAAGATTCATTTACTAATTTGAGAGAGAGAGGGAGAGAGACAGCGAGTAGAGGTGAGGGAAGGAGACAGAGAGAGAGGATCCTCAAGCAGACTCCCCGCTCAGCTGGGAGCCCGATGTGGGGCTTGATCCCAGGACCCTGAGATCATGACCTGAGCCAAAATCAAGAATTGGCCACTTAACCAACTGAGCCACCTAAACATCCCTTGGTTCTCATATTTTAAACTTAATTTTTATAATTAAGCTGTGAGGTCAGTTTATGTTTTATTTCTTGTTGGGGTTAATGTAGAGCATGAAATCTGCCATAATACCTGGCTTGCTAAAATGTAACACAGAGGCCGCTGGGGGCAAGGGAAGGTTTCGGAGAAAGGTGTGGGCCTTTGGAATGCCAAGGCCTGCGGGACCACTCTGCCATTGGAATGCCGCGGGGAATTGCCTTCCCCGAAGCCTTATTAGCCCAAACAACCACCCTGTGATCTAAGAGATGTGTGCATTGTCCCTTAGGCTATGATTAGCAGAACTCGTAGAACACGCAGATTAGCATATCGTATCTTTCCCAAAAACAGATCCTCCCAGTTCCAGTAAGACCCCTTGTCACACATCACGTGCTTGAGAACCAATGATGAGGACTTGCGATTATCCTGAAGGACCAATAAAAGCGGGAGCAAAGAAGAGCAAAGGGTCTTCCTCTCTGAGCATTGACCCCCTTGCCTTTGCCTCTCTTTCACGGCAAAATTTGGAGTAATCTTTCATCTGTCGGTACAGGGATTGCTGGCCATTCCCGGCAATTTCTTGACAATTAAACACTGTCTTATATAAAATTTGAAATTTGAATGCCTGTTTATTCCTGAATATATGCTATGCAAATAATACTAGTGTTACCAAATTACTCACATGACCAAAAGTTATGTGATGAAAGGTGAAATATTTCTGTTTGATATTGAAAATAATTTTAATTAAAGACAAATAATTTCATCCTTCCTTAACATGAAGAGTGGACGTAGTCACCTTAAAAAACAGAAAATGTGGCTGACTTATAACACTTAATTTCATATAGCTAAAAGTGAAATGAAAGAAATAGATATATTCCTCCTTACACTAATATTTCAAAGCAGAAAATAATCTCCATGAGCACCTGGGAACTGTTAGGGTAGTTAGCACTAAATTTCAAAGTGATAAACCAGCTATATCACTATACTATGAAGTAATAGATTGTGTCACATAAACACAGGGAAAAAATGGACATTATATGCTTCTTTGGCTCTGCTTTGCATGAACAGCTTCAGAGTTTTCTGGTTCTTGAGAATAAGGATGTATCTTTCATAGAAATGTAAAGTTACATCTGTTAGTATTATTTCCGTTTTGGTACATAAGTTAATATCTCCTGATGATCCAGTATATGCAATATTCACAACACACAAATTTTCAACCTGACAAGGTGCCTTCTATATAGAATACTATTAGTAAAAAATAAATTGTATCCTATGATTTCAAGTTGTAGTTTTTATAGAAAATGAATATCTTGTTTGTTGTTAAAACAGGAGAAATAATCATTTGAGCTAAGTAATAACAAACTGAAGGCAACCAAATATTTCTTACTATTTTCTTTGCTAATCAAAGACTTTCTTAAAGCTGTATTTCTAGATTTTACGTTTTATATGAGTAAAAAAAAATTTGCTCTACTCTGCCATGAAAATCTCAAAGAAAGAAAATTTTGCTCATTATCTGACAAAATGATTGCATATCATATATTCTATATCTCTGCAATAGGGTTTTCTCCAGACAATTAAGGAACACTAATTATGTTCAGAGTAGACAGTTCTAGAAAGAATTACTTTAATAGCATAAAGCAATTGGTATTGAGTATTTTTTTTTTAAATTAAAAGTTTAGGTAAGTATTCAGGGTCATAGGTCCTCAAGATGAAACCCCATGATGTTTTAACCAAAAGAAAACACCCTCCTGCAACAGATCATAGTAACTATATAGGTCATTAAGGGTATTTCATAAAAAATATAATTCACAACTCTGATCCTTATTACATTCTACTTCTCTAATTCTGCCTTTATCTTTCTTGAGTATCATTTTCCATATCTGAGATATTATCTGTCTTAAGATATGAAAATGTTATTGTTTTATATTCAAAGGTTTTGAAGTGCTTACAGTACCAGAAAATACTAGAAAATTCTTCATCAAATCTTAAAGAGCTTTTTGGTAAGTTAAAGTAGGAAACAGGTTATTCAAGTGGAAAAAGATGAAATTAGATCCTTGCCTCAGACCATATATGGCTCCAGATAGGTTAAACACTAAATGCCAAAATACAAAACTTAAATTTTGTCAGTAAATTTTTTAAAAAATTAATTATCTTTGACTATTGTGTAGAAAAACACTTACTGAATAAGATACAAAAAAAGCTTAACAAATTTGACTATTAAAATTAAGAACTCTTGTTTATTAAAATGCACAAGAAAAGAAAGTGAAGAGGAATCTTATACAACAAAAAATATATTGATAATTGTCTTCTATGAAAAATATATAAAGAAAAATATATATATGAAGAACATCTACAAATCAATGGAAAGATTATCGACACAAAATAGAAAAAAATAGACAAAAGACACAAACACCCATGTTACCTAAGGCCAATAAAAAAACCAAGATGATAAACCTCACCTATGGTCAGCAAAATATGCAAAAACAACTTTATGACATCCTGTCATATTTCTACTACACCGGCAAAATTTAAATCTGGCATTACTGGGCATTAGGGACAAGAGGATCCACAGAATCCCTTATATATTATTAGTTGGAGAGTTCATTGATTTACCAAAAACAGTTTGCATTCTTTTCTTTTTTTAAAAAAAAGATTTTATTTATTTATTTGACAGAGAGAGAGATAGCGAGAGAGGGAACACAAGCAGGGGGAATGGGAGAGGGAGAAGCAGGCCTCCCGCCGAGCAGGAAGCCTGATGTGGGACTCGATTCCAGGACCCCGGGATCATGACCCCAGCTGAAGGCAGACACCCAATGACTGAGCCACCCAGGAGCCCTGCATTATTTTTTAAGTTGATTGTTCTCATATCCTATGACACAGAAAACCCATTTCTAGGTATGTACACAAAAGATTCTCTTGCACCTGCACATCAAAGACAGGCTCAGAAGTATTATATCACTAGTGTTCACAATAACAAATTTTGGAAACAACTCAAGTGCCCACCAAGAAATAAATTCAAGAAATAACATTCAAGAAATAAATTATGATTGTATAATCAGAAAACGGTATATTACACAATAGTTAAACATAAATCCAAGACTATGGATGAATTTCAGCAATATTAACACCAAGTGAAAAATGTTCAAAGGTTTCATATGCCTTTTTTAGTGAAAGAAAACTCAAAATACATTTTTTAGAAATATGCGGAGCTGAAGATTTAGAATTAATAGTTGGGGGAGGGAGTGATATAAGAGCAAAAGACCATTTAGCTAGGTATCATTTATTCTCAAAGTACTAGATTTTATTTTGGTTCATATTTAAGACTGTTTATTACACAATTAAAATATACAAGTACATAAACAAGTACATAAAAGCCAACCATATCTAGACTATTGATTAAAATTTTTCATAAATCAACCATTATGATTAGCCAGTTCTGAACGATTAGCAACCCCTGATAATTAATAACAATGGAGGAGTAGCTGTCCCATCCCATATCTCAATAACATTTTTAAAAAATTAGTTTTGAGGGGCTCCTGGGTGGCTCAGTCGTTAAGCGTCTACCTTCGAATCAGGTCATGATCCCAGGGTCTTGGGATCGAGTCCCTCATCAGGGCTCCCTGTTTGGCAGGAAGCCTGCTTCTCCCTCTCCCACTCCCTCTGCTTGTGTTCCTGCTCTCGCCATCTCTCTCTCTGTCAAATAAATAAATAAAATCTTTTTTAAAAAAATTAGTTTTGATTCCACAGCATTATATTTTTTGGGAATTGCATATATAAAACAAGTATTCCTCATTTTATATAGGCTTAAAAGCTCTTTATTTATCCCTTTTCTTTTTCTATTTTGATGTTTTAATTTTATACTTCCATGTTGAAAGGATACACTTGAACATGAAATGAAGGAATATAAGTGATACCTAGTCATATGTCTCCCCCCTGAAAGGTCTCCACACAGGACAGTGAATACAATCGTGCCATTTACTGTTACAGTCTTCACTTCCTCTATGTTGTGGACACAAGAGGCTTGAGGGGGAAAGATAAAATTGTTTTCTGGGTTAGGTGTGATAAACCATTCTGTAAGCTTAGAAGTCATATATTTGTCAGAGCTAATGTAGCACTTTAAAAAAAAAATTAGCAGACTATTTTTTAGAGCAGTTTTAGATTCACAGCAAAATTCAGCAGAAAATGATTTCCATATATTCCCTGCTCCTACATAGAGACTTTCTCCACTATCAACATCTCCCACAGACTGATACATTAGTTACAACTGATGAACCACATTGACACATCATTATCACCCAAAGTCTGCAGTTTACCTTAGAATTCATTCTCTGTGTATATTCTATGGGTTTTGACAAATGTATAATGACATGTATCTACCATTTGTTGGTAACTTTTCACTACCCTTTTAAAAAATTTTATTATTGAAGTATAGTTAACATATAAGGTGGAGATGAAAAGTACGACACAGAGAATGTGGTCAATAATATTGTCATAACATTGTATGGTAACAGGTGGTGCCTACACTTATCTTGGTGAGCACTGAGTAATGTACAAAATGGTCAAATCACTATGTTGTACACCTGAAACTAATATATCATTATATGTCAACTTTTAATTACCTTTTTGAAAGCCTTTTGGATTTTACCATGTTAGATTATACTCTCTACTCTGATAATAGGTACAGCATTGTCTTGATTTTTTTAATTATAAATTTGTCTTCTCTACTATTATGTTAATAAATACAGGGACGGGCCTATGCCTTACACTTTTTCAGAGCCTCAGAATTTATCAGAATGCCTTAAATATAGCAGAATCCCTATTAATGTTTATTGAATAAGTAAGGCCTGGATATGCAATTCATATTATGCCCATCTTTTTTGATCCACTTCATCAAAGTCCCTTGATGATTCATGGTTTAAAAAAAGAAAAGTCAAGCTAAGACAGAGTGGTCATAAACAATGTCTCGCTTTTGATATCAAAGCAGAAATAATTTTTCTCATAACAAAGTGATAAGGACACCAAAATAGAAAGACTGTCCCTTGAAAGAAAAAAAAAAAGAAACTATAGCTAAGTGTAAAGACCGCTGAGAGCAACCTGTTCTAAGAACTCTAGGATGGTGAAGGGAAGGGAGATAGAGGAAGTCAGCACACAAATGAGCACCAAAAAGAGTTTCCAATACTTTGTCATGAAAGTCAACTTTCGGAGAACTGTAGACAGAGCAAGCGGGCTTGTTGCAGTCAGGACTGTGGAGTTTTCAGAGCAAGAGGATCTGGGCCTAAGGTGAGCTTGAGAAGCAGAGCTGCAAACAGTGACAAGCTCTGCAAATAACAGCTTCAAATCAAAGAGCGAGCTCCATGTGTGCACACTGTGGAAGGGACTGGAGGTTACAGATTGGTCTTTTCTGCTTCACCCCCACACACGAATAGCAATCACTGACAGTAACATCCTCTTTGAATAGGAAAGGCCCAGGGAAGTTTGTTTATTTATTTATTTATTATTTGTATCCTTTGTGCTTGCTGTGAGGCAGTTTTCTCATGAAGGATCTGATTTAATAAATCTAATACATAAAATCTGAAGTAAGATTATTTATGTTGCAAGAATGAGTGACCTCTAGTAAAGACATTTGATTTAATCTGATTCTTTTCAAAGTGGTAATTGCTTCTAGCATATAGGTCCAATAGCATATTACAATTATATAGCTGTATTTTGGAAACAGTAGGATGCAGAATCAAAATCGTCATCTCTGGGGAATGCTTCTGACATGTAACCTGTGTTATGCATCACCTTTCCTGAGAGTGTGAGGAAAACTAATTCCATTCCTGGAAGGATAGACTAACTCAGATGCAATTCACATTCAGAGTGCCTCTAAAAAGAAGGTAATGAAACTCTATATGGTATCCAAGCATTTTCAGTGTCTGAAAATAAAAGTAATTAGATATTCTTAATAAGTTGCTATTCTCCATTCTTTTTAGAAATACTAGGGCGAAAAAAACACAGAGGATCCATTTCCAGAAAGTGATTACTCAGAATTGAAATTATTTTTACTCAGATTCATAGGTACATCCCAATTGTGGGAAAGCAAGAAAAGAGAAAGAAGCACCACTAACTTCAAATTTGCTTTTGGCTTCCATCTCTCTGCTAGTGAATCAGTTAAATATTTTCTTTTATGTAAGCAGAACATGTAACAAGAGAAATTCATTCAGTCATCATCAGGCATTTATTAGGCACTTTTGTACTGTTCACTTTGTTAGTCACTAAAGACAAAAAGACACGAATAAACTAACATACCTGCCCTTGTAGAGGTCACAGCCTCGCAGGGGAAGACAGATGTGTTAACAAATAAGTACAATGCATTAAGGAATGCTCTCAGGCAAAAATGTTCTGTTTGCTGGAGCCACAGAGGAAGTACACCATGTTTTGTGTGGGTTGAGAAGAGCTAGGGGTCGAATAAGTAAGGCTTCATAGAAGAGGCAACATTAGACCCCATTTTGAAAGATGAATAGGAATATTCATCAACGAAAAGGGGGCCAAGAGGAAGGGCAGGAGCACTTCAGGCTTTGGGAATAGGACTCAAAGGCAAAAAGAAACATTACTCATGCTGCATGCGTGTATTTCCTGGAGACTTAAAGCTTAGTTCACAAGACTGAACTTTGCCAGTAAATGTATTCTTGAAACACGTGAAACTTTTTTTTTAAATAATATATTGTCCCCTCAGGGCGCCTGGGTGGCTCAGATGGTTAAGCGTCTGCCTTCGGCTCAGGTCATGATCCCAGGGTCCTGGGATCGAGTCCTGTATCGGGCTTCCCGCTCCTTGGGAGCCTGCTTCTCCCTCTGTTTCTCTCGGTCTCTCGTGAATAAATAAATAAAATCTTTAAAAAAATATATATATATATTGTCCCCTCAGCGTTGTGAAAACATAATCATACTTGCTCTTTGAACACAGAGGCATCATGAATAGTGGAAAAAGAGCACCAGCTTTGAGGTCTGGTACACTTGAGTTGAGATACTGCCTCCGCCACGTATGAGCTCAGTTACTTGTGACGTGTACCTTCTCTCTCAGCCCGGACTCCTCAGGTTTCGCTGTCATGAAAGTTCTGCCTCACAAGGTGTGGTGTGGAGTAAAGGAGACCTTTCTGCCAGATCTGAGAACATGGAACACAGGCAAAAAGACAAACTAGCATATAATCCCTTGCTTTCCCCGTCCGTTCACCACTTCTAAACACATTGTTTCATTGTGGTTATATACTTTTGCTTTAACCTGTTACAGTAAATAAAAGTATGGTTTTTAGTCTTGATAGCAAAGGTGATATTTTTAGCTGTTATCAGTCATTTTCATTTTTGTCTAAATGCATTATTTAAACTTCCTTGGAATCAGGTTTATGTGGAAAACTGTAGTGGGGCATATGGAAAAGTAAGAGTAAAAACTGTGATTTTGAAAGTCAGAGGCAGGGTCTGGTTCTCATGCCTGTCTATCTCCTTCTAGGTTTGGCAGCTGTGGCTACCACATAGTCCCGTTTCCCAGTCCAGGTTATTGGTAAATGCTCTTTAAAGGGATTTGTGAACAAAAGCAAGAAATATGCCCCTCATTTACTGTACTTTGCTTAAATTGATAATTATTAGTTTAGAGGGTTAAGTAATCAAGAATTTCGTGAAATAATTATGTGCATGTACTTAGTTAATATATTTTTTTTAAAGATTTTATTTATTTATTTGTCAGAGAGAGAGACAGAACACAAGCAGGGGGAGAGACAGGCAGAGGGAGAAGCAGGCTCCCTGCTGAGCAAGGAGCCCGATGTGGGACTCGATCCCAGGACCCTGGGATCATGACCTGAGCCGAAGGCAGACGCTTAACGACTGAGCCACCCAGGTGCCCCATACATAGTCCTTTATCACTCTTTAGGGATTGCCAAAACTCTTTTTTTTTTTTTAAGATTTTATTTATTTATTTGACAGAGAGAGACACAGCGAGAGAGGGAACACAAGCAGGGGGAGTGGGAGAGGGAGAAGCAGGCTCCCCGCAGAGCAGGGAGCCCGATGTGGGACTCGATCCCAGGACCCTGGGATCATGACCTGAGCCGAAGGCAGCCGCTTAACCAACTGAGCCACCCAGGCGTCCCCTTAGTTAATATTTTTACTCACCTGCAAACTCAAGATAAATGTTACTATGGCAAGAAGAAATGTCTTAAAGTGAACCTTACTGAATAGACCTTGGAGAAAACTTGTGGCATTCAAACTATCTGGATGTCTCTGAAATATTATGTTCTTGTTTAGAACCAGGGAGCACCAATTGTTTTCCTTCTCATTTTCCCGAAAGAAATGACAGCAGTAATATTTACAGCAGTTGCAATAATTAAATTTCTATTTTGTGCTTATATTGTCACATTGAATCATTACAAAAATGTTGTGAGATAGTTATTACCCAAGTTTTGCAAGGAAAGAACTGAAAGGTGAGTTTCAGAGATGACACAGGGAATAAGTAGTGGCGGGGGCAGTATTGTCTGATTCTAGTGCAAAGGATGTCCCCATGCTCCATCACCTCTTACTCTTCCTAGGTTGTTGTGAAAATGCAGGAAGTAATGTTCCCAAACTCTTCCTTTCCAAACTTCTCTTGAAATCCCATAATGCTTTTCTACCCAGTTTTCTACTCTATTTTCATTTTCCCCAGCGAGGTTAATTGCAAGTTTCCCAGACACTAAGTTTCTATACCTGCCACCATAGTCTTTTCTATTCTTGTATTCTTGTGTCTTCTCCTTGCACATAATCTGTTGGCATGCTCTAGGCCCTTCACTACTCGAATGGTTCCTCCAGACAAGTGGAGGATGTGACCCTATTTTGTCAATGTGAATACCAACATTGGCCTTGTGTAATCATGTTTTTCCATGAGATTCAACTCTTTTTTTTTCTTTTTTTTTTTTTTTTAAGATTTTACTTATTTGGCCGAGGGAGAAAGAGAGAGAGCACAAGCAGGGGGAGCGGCAGGCAGAGGGAGAGGGAGAAGCAGGCTCCCCTGCAGAGCAGGGAGCTTGATGTGGGGCTGGATCCCAGGACCTTGGGATTATGACCTGAGCCGAAGGCAGTTGCTTAACCAACTGAGCCACTGAGGGACCCCATGAGATTTAACTCTCACTGGACTTTGCTTTGGTGTGTTCTTCCTTTTTGAAAAGCTGACTCAGATTCATTAGAAGACTGTTCCAGTAACTTGAGAGACTCCATACCATTTCACTCTTGAGAACATTCTGTCTTACAAATCATTAATCTCGGATCAAATTCATGCACACCAATTCTCATTCCATAGAGCAGAGTTCTTCTCTGTGCTAGTCTTATTCCATGGGCATTTTAAAGAACATGTTTGGGGCGCCTGGGAGACACCAAGTCCATTTAAAGGAATAAGCCAGTGATAGAGATAATTAGTATGAGAAAATTGGCAACTACCTCTACCCTTGTTTTCTTCTTAGACAATTTTCTAAGTTTTCTAAGAAATATTATATACCGTTGGACATTTGTGGGCCATACCCAAGAATATTAGAATCTTCTAAATATTC
>NW_027760298.1:0-4113 GCF_054177405.1 Leptonychotes weddellii
TTTTTTTTTTTTAAAGATTTTATTTATTTATTTGAGAGAGAGAGAATGAGAGAGAGCACATGAGAGAGGGGAGGGTCAGAGGGAGAAGCAGACTCCCTGCCGAGCAGGGAGCCCGATGCGGGACTCGATCCAGGGACTCCAGGATCATGACCTGAGCCGAAGGCAGTCGCTTAACCAACTGAGCCACCCAGGCGCCCCATTCTTCTCTTTCCTAAGCACCCTCCTCCTTTCCCAGGGATTGTGTCTCCCCCGCCGCCCCCCGCCCGCTCAAGAATACCGTGGAGTCCCAGCTCAACACACACACACACACACACACACACACACACACACCACCTCAGACTCACCCCACCCCGTCAAAGATACATCCTCTGATCTCTCCGTACCTGCTTTGTCCCCTACTCCAGAAGAAGCCGAGCTCAAGGGCCCACCTGAGACTGAGGGCACTTGTACATTCTCGTAGGTGAGTTCCTCATCCTCATCAGTCTCTGGGTCTGGAGAGGAGAGAAAAGGTGAGGTGGGGGTGGGGTCATGAGGGAGCTTGGGGATGCAAAATCAAAGAGATGCCTCTTTCACCCTTACCCTGTCCTAACCGGCTGGAGATGCTCTTCTTCAGGGGAGCCTTCACGAACCGCAGGTCTGCATAGGTGATGGCCTCTGCCATTGCCCTGAGCACCTCTGCTCCCACCTGTCTCCCCCTTCTTCCACCAGCTCCAAGCTTCTCTTGACACTGTCCCCTCTGTCCCTTCACACTCTTAGGCTCTGTGTTCCTTCTGTGACTGCACAGCTTAGTGCTTTGCCCTGTGACTTCTAGTTACAAAAGAGGAAGATGTGAACAAGTGTCAGACAGATGGGTTCAGTGAAGCAGATTGCATCCCTGAGCCTCTGCCAGAGGGACAGGGGATGGGAAACTGAGGTCCAGAACATAGGCGTAGAGCCTGGAGGTGTCACTGGATCACTACTTAGGCCTGTCTCTTCGTCCTGCCTGTGCTCCCCCTTCATGCATCCTACACGCACTTTGGCAGTGCTGCACTCTAAATGCATGTCCTCCTGATCATCTACCTTGATTTGCCCTATGCTCTTCTCTTGGCTGCTATGTCCACGGGCTTATCCATGTGTCGTCAGAGCTCTTTTGTGCCCAGCTGAACCCAGAGGATCTCCCACAGTAGAGCTCCATCCTCCCCATCATATTGGGGGATCCTAGTGTGGAGCCTCTGCTCCTCATCATCCTGGGGTTCCCGGCAGGTATGGGCTCCCCGAAAGGGGCCTTTGATTTGGTGGAGCTCATTTCCCTATCAATTTGGAGGCTTTCAGGGTAGACCCAGCTCCCCTCCTGCTGTAGTCCTGCAGAACCGCTGAGGATCTCACACACAGGGAAGTTCTCACTCCAAAGCCCTTCCTGAGAATGTGACAGCGCTTTGGAGGATGCAGAGGATCTGGGACCACACTGTTTCTCTTCTCTAACCCCCCCCCCCCCCCAGATTCCCTCTTCACAGCCTTTCCCTGGCCTTGTCCAGCCTTGTTCCCTCCTGATCACACCTTTGGCCAATCAGCCCCTTCCTCATCCCATCCTGCCCCCTGCTGGACTCATAGCATCCTGTGTCCAGACATCTGAGCTGGATCCAGCAAGCTGAGTCCGGGAGGCACAGGCTTGGGGATAGGCCTGGGCTGGGGCTGAGGATGAGGGACAACCCCGAGCTTGTGCGCCTTTGGAAAAACCTGCAGCACTGAGCCATTATACACCCTTGTGGGGGGTCAGGGCAGGTGAGCAAAGGAGTTGAATGGGGATGAAGAAGGGCAGTGGCTTCTTAGAAGGGAGGCAAGGAAAGCGCTGGATGCTGAGCTCACAGACTCTGGACCTGAGGTTTTGATATTTTCTTGGTTTTGTTTTGTTTTCTTACTTACCTAAAGTTCTTCCCTTAAAAAGTCTCAACATTGTCCCTTTACACCCAGCCCCAAGCAAAAAGGGGGTGTTTGTGGGAGAAGACCAGGGGCTCGAGGCCCTCATGGGTGGTGAAGGCCTGGCCGATAGAAGGAAGGGAAACCGGCAGGGGAAGGAGGGTTGTTGAGCATGGTTCAGAGGCGCTCCCTAACATTCTTTTACCAAGCAATGACCCCAAAAGGGCTTACTTCTGCGGGTGCGAAGAGGCTGAGACAAGACAGGCTACGTGGGTGGGAAAAAACCCACTTGCAGGGGGTGGCATCTGCCCCCGCAGAACCTCTTCACACGCCGCACCTGTGGGGAGGAAAAAGGAAGGGGAAAGAGGTCCTCGCCTCATGCTAACAGCTGTCGTGTAGTGGTGTGTGGAGGGGTTGTAACGGGCCCTGTGGGTCTGCTGAGAGCTCTGCCCGGCGGCACCACCCAACCCTCGCAGAGAAAGTGCCCACTGAGGTAGGAAAGCACATTTGTCACCTGAGAAGAGGCAGGTGTATGCATGAGTGTGCGTGTGCACGTATGAACATGCATCCTCAGGTCTCTGTGGTCCATCGGGGTGTCTGTGCGACGTGCGCTTCTATGTGAGAGGGCCTGCTGGAAGGGTTAAGCTCAGAGGATTCTGTGGGCTGAAGGGTGCATGTGATGGCTGTTATTTTTTTCCATGGCAGGGAATGAGGAGCCATTTGCAGAAAAGTCTTAAAAGGTCATGGGGACAAATGATAGAAATATTTCTTTTCTCAAGCTCACTGTTTCCTAAGGTGACCCTGCAGCTGTTAACCATCCTTGCTTAATTAAAGTTTCCAACAACCCTCCCCCAGTCCCCCTATCAGGGCTTCCTCCAGATAACAGACGGTGGGGGGAGTTGGTGGCTCCCTGGGGGCCTTTGGGGCCTGTGAGCCTGAGTGGGAGCATATAGAGCAGCTGGGGGCGGCGGGGGCAGAGGGGGGGTGGAGGGGTACTTGGAGTAGTGTACGGGGGTGGGGGCAGCGCGTATGTAGATCAGTTGCAGGAACATTTGCAGGAATTCAGTAAACTGTAGATAATGCCCTAGTTTTCAGAACCAGTACACAAGTGAACATGGCCTGGATACCAGGTAAAATGCCAAACCAGGTTTCCAGTATGTGCTCAAAAAAAAGAATCAATGGGTATGCTGCCTAAACGGACCCTTGGAGAGGCTTCAGAAGGAAGGGCACCCGATGCAACTGGAGTGAGCTAGACTGCATTTCCACAATGGCACGGATGCGTGAAGAAGGCCCGGCCTGCATCTCCATCCTCCTTAGCTCTTTTGGTGATGGTTACACAGCCCCTTAGGATGCTCTCCTTTCCCTTCCAATGTCTTCTTTTCAGACTAGGTTGTGAGAGCGGGATCCTTCTTCCCCATGTGTGTCACATGTGGTCCTTGCAAAATTGACCTTCACATTACCTTGCAAGATTGGACATCATGAAGGATGCCTGTAACTCAGGCTGCGCCTCACCTGCCCACATGCCAGGAGAGCCTGTGGGCTTTTCAGAGCCGAAAGGCCAGTGCTATGCATTTCAGCTTTTGCATAGCCATCATATCATGTGAGCACCTCCAGGACAGACACCAGAGCCCGCTCCTTGCTCTCTCCTAGCTTCTGCATTGTGTATTTACAGGGCTCTGTGTTGTAAAGGTCGACAAGAGGGAGCCCAGCATGAGGGCATTGGGTAAGAGTTTGCTGTGTGGAAAGGGACTCATCTGTGTAAACTTGGGTGAAGTCCAGCCCACATCAAGAAGTCAAGGAAGTCTCCTGAGACCCTGAGAGTCAGGTGATATCCATCTTCACTACTTTAATCCACTGACTCCAGGTGGTGCTAATCCATATAGACAGAGCATGGTAGGCAGATTAAGGGCCTCTCCAAAATGTTCACACTTGAATCCCCAGAACCTGTGCATATGTTCCTTCACTTAACAAAAATGTAAATGTGGTTAAGGACTTCCTGCATTTGGTAAGACGTCCAAGATATGTTAAATAATAAGAATAATAGCAGGCATCTCTGTCTAAATGCTTATTTTAATGGAAGTGGTTTTAATATTTCACCATTGAGAACAATATTTGCTGTTAGGTTTTAGTAAAAAGTCTTCATTATGTTTCAGCAGTTTTCCTCTTTCTCATTTTTACTTAGAATTTTTATTAGGGGGGGCGCCAGGGTGGCTCAGT
>NW_027760299.1:0-299 GCF_054177405.1 Leptonychotes weddellii
TTGTTCTTTGGGTGTTGAGTTTGATGAGTTCTTTATAGATTTTGGATACTAGCCCTTTATCTGATATGTCATTTGCAAATATCTTCTCCCATTCGGTCGGTAAGACACAGGATTATTATTTAGAGAAGGGATACTTTAAAAGTTTTCAAACATTGCCCCAGTAGTCCACTGAAGGCTTACAGTATCAAGTGATCAATGACTGTGACTGAGTTTATCCCACAGTAGGTGGGACAGTTATGTTCCAAATTTAGGAGTATATACTTGAGAAGTGTATTTAGTAATTTAAAAAAAGGGGGGGG
>NW_027760300.1:0-299 GCF_054177405.1 Leptonychotes weddellii
TCTCACTTTAAATCGAAAGCTAGAAATGATCAAGCGTAGTGAGAAGGCATGTCGAAAGCCCAGACGGGCGGAAAGCCAGGCCTCTGGCACGCCACAGCCACTCTGTGAACACAAGGGAGAAGTTCTGGAAGGAAATCATACATGCTTGTCCAGGGAACACACGAATGGTAAGAAAGCAAAACAGCCTTGTTGCCGACATGGGGAACATTTCACTGGTCTGGACAGAAGATCACACCAGCCACAGCATTCTCTTAAACCGAAGCCTCACCCAGAGCAAGGCCCGCACTCTCTTCAATTCC
>NW_027760301.1:0-299 GCF_054177405.1 Leptonychotes weddellii
ACACTACATCAAAAACTAATGATGTAATGTATGGTGATTAACATAACATAAGAAAATTTTTTAAAAATTTAATAAAAAAAGAAGCTTTTAGCATCAGGGGAAAAAAAAAGAATATAGGAATAGCAGGTGTAAGCAGCTGCCAGAATCCTCTTGGACAAAGATGGAACACTAATGGAAGAGGTTGAGATTTAGACCTTGTTGTAGAAGGCATGACTGTGGCTTACTGAAGGCAGAGAAGTCATTTGGATGCCATGTTGGCAGAACTTTGCCAGATACGTGCCCTCTAGGGTGCCGGGAAA
>NW_027760302.1:0-299 GCF_054177405.1 Leptonychotes weddellii
GCACCAAATGCTGCCCCAGGAGCCCCTGCAGCCGCTCCTGCGTGGTCCCCCTCATCAGTAACACCGCGGCCCCTATGCCCCACGCCGAGGCCTGTTTGGGGGAGGGAGGAGCCAGCTCCGTCCAGGGCCCACCCTGAGTGGGCACCCCACATCCCTCTTGGTGACCCGCCCCCCCAGCCCCCCAAACTCCACCTGGCAGTGAGCCCATTCCCCTGCCGGCCTGGCCGCTGAGGCTCGGCCGCCTCCTCCCAGCATTGCCCAGGCCCAGCTCCCCGAGGCAGCGACCACAGTCCCCTCCC
>NW_027760303.1:0-299 GCF_054177405.1 Leptonychotes weddellii
GAGCACTGAGTGGTGATGACATGCCTGGGGGAGTTTGGACACTTGTGCTGCCTAATGAAGTTTCATAATGTTAATATAAATAATAGCATCTATAATGGGGATAATCCAAATATACCACACACATTCTTTTAGGCACATTGCCTATTATTCTCTATTATCCTGTCAATTTTATGATTTATTTTTATTTATTTATTTATTTATTTATTATTTTTTAAAATATTTTATTTATTTATTTGAGAGAGAGAGAATGAAAGAGAGAGCACACGAGAGGGGGGAGGGTCAGAGGGAGAAGCAGACTC
>NW_027760304.1:0-299 GCF_054177405.1 Leptonychotes weddellii
CCGGTCGCTCATCACCATGGAGACTTTTGAGGCAGGGTGCTGGGGACAGTCTCACAACTTGGTGGTCAAATGGGCAAATTACTACATTAAAAAAAATTAAAAATACACCTGAGTCTGCTTTGTCCTCCCAGAGCGTGTTTAAGGTACTTCTGTAAGTAAGTTCCCGGGGCCAGGAGGAGAGAGAAGGCTAAGTGTCTCTCCGTGAGGGGCCGACAGAAGCGAACGGTGCCTCAGGCTGAAAGAACGCAGGAGGCGGACAGACCCATAGACCCGTGGGTCCCGCAACCAGCACGAGCTCC
>NW_027760305.1:0-299 GCF_054177405.1 Leptonychotes weddellii
AGTGTTCCTGACCAGAAGAGTGAGCAGCAAGGCTGCTGTGGGCCGAGAAGGAGGCCTGGCTCAGCCCCACCACCGGGGCCTGGGCCTGCTCCTCCGGGCAGCAGGGCCCCATAGCGCCTGCCTCACAGGATTTCTGTGAAAGTAAAATGAAAGGCTGGGCAGAGCCTGCACACAGTAAGTCAGGCAGCTTCTTCACGGGGAGGAAGGGGCATATTGCCGCTCTTATTTCGTGCCTCAGCCCTGCCCCCCTCCCTCCATCTCCCTGCGCCTCCTTCTCCTCTGGGTGCCTCAGAAGCAGC
>NW_027760306.1:0-299 GCF_054177405.1 Leptonychotes weddellii
CTGATGAATCACTGACCTCTCCCTCTGAAACTAAGAATACATTATATGTTAATTAATTGAATGTAAATACAAATAAATAAATAAAAGTCAGGTGGAGTAGGGTTCAAATCCTGAGGTTGCCATTTAGTTGCATGACACATAGGCAAGTTCCCCAATAGCTCTAACCTCATATCTATCAAAAGTAAAGTGGGAGCTGTAATTCAGACTATTTCACCCATGTCTCTCTTAAAATTCAGACTATTTCACCCAGGCATTCTTTATCTGCATAGACTGCTTCCAGTGCAGCCCTTCTGCTCTCT
>NW_027760307.1:0-299 GCF_054177405.1 Leptonychotes weddellii
TTAATTGAAATTTAAGTAGCCACATGTGACTAGTGGCTACCATACTGGACAGGGTAACCCTAGACAAAGAGACCTAATTGTCCTTCCCCACTTTTTACTCATTATTCCTTAAATATTTATTGCCCATCTGCTTTGAGCCAGGCGTCATGCTAGGCTCCAGGCAGATAATGGTGAACAAGACAACTCTTTTTTTTTTTTTTAAGATTTATTTATTTTATTTTAGGCGGGGGTAAGAGGAAGAGGGAGAGAATCCTCAAATAGACTCCCCGTTGAGCATGGAGCCTGACGCAGGGCTCCAT
>NW_027760308.1:0-299 GCF_054177405.1 Leptonychotes weddellii
TTGTTCTTTGGGTGTTGAGTTTGATGAGTTCTTTATAGATTTTGGATACTAGCCCTTTATCTGATATGTCATTTGCAAATATCTTCTCCCATTCGGTCGGTAAGACACAGGATTATTATTTAGAGAAGGGATACTTTAAAAGTTTTCAAACATTGCCCCAGTAGTCCACTGAAGGCTTACAGTATCAAGTGATCAATGATTGTGACTGAGTTTATCCCACAGTAGGTGGGACAGTTATGTTCCAAATTTAGGAGTATATACTTGAGAAGTGTATTTAGTAATTTAAAAAAAGGGGGGGG
>NW_027760309.1:0-4113 GCF_054177405.1 Leptonychotes weddellii
TTCTCTTTCTTCTGTCTTGTTGTTGGTGTATAGGAATGCCACTGACTTCTGTGCATTGATTTTATATCCTGCCACTTGACTGAATTCCTGTATGAGTTCTAGCAGTTTTGGGGTGGAGTCTTTTGGGTTTTCCACATAAAGTATCATATCATCTGCAATGTGATATTATATTTTTAAATTCATTGTATACTGTTTATTGCCAGTGTACAGAAATATAGTTGATTTTTTATGTTTATTTTGTATTCTGCCATCTTACTGAATCCATTAATTCTAGGAGTTTTTGTTTTTGCTGACTCCTTTGGATTTTCTACATAGAAAACTATTTTATCTGCAAATAGGGACAGTTCTTATTTCTTCGTTTCCTATCATTATGTCTTATTTTCCATTTCTTGCCTTATTTAACTGACTAGAACTTGCAACTTTATGCTGAATAAGAGGGGTAGAGTGAACATCCTTGCCTTCTTCATGATCTTAGGGGAAAACTATTGACTATTCACAACAAAGGATAATGTTAACTGTAGACTTTCTTGTGTGTGCTTTATAAAGTTGAGGAAGTTTCCCTGTTCTATTTTTTCCAGAATTTTAATCATGAATGAGTTTTGAGTTTTGCCAAGTGCTCTTTTGCATTGATTGATACAATCATGTGACTTTTCTTGTAGCATCTTATGATGGTGAATTGCATTGATTATTTTTCTTGAATACTGAACTAGATTTGCATGCCTGGAATAAATCTCATTTGATCATCATGTATAATTCTTTTATATTTTGTGGAATTCTATTTGCTAATATTTTGTTATGGGCATGCATCTATATTCATAAAGGGCAGTCATTGTAAATTTTTTCCCTTGCATTGTCTTTGTCTAGTTTTGGAATCAGGGTAACCCTATCATCATAAAATGAATTAGTAAATGTTTCTTATGTTTCTGAAAAAGATTGTGTCAAATTGCTAATTTTTCTTTAACATTTGGTAAAATTCTCCACTGAAACAATATGGGTTCATAGTTTTCCTTTTTTGAGAGTTTTTAGAATAAGTAATCCAATTTCCATGATTGTCATAGGGGTATTCAAATGTTCTGTTCCATATTGGATGAAATGCGGCAGCTGTGATTTTTGAGGAATTGGTCTACTTCATCTAAATTGTCAAATTTAAGTGCATAGAAGTGTAGAGTTGTTCGTAGTATTCCTTTGTTTTCCTTTTGATATATGCAGGTCTTTAGTGATAGCTCCTGTTTCAATCCTGACACTGGAATTTGTGTCTTCACTTTTTATTTGTCAGTCCCTCTAGAGGTTGTCAGTTTTACTGATCTTTTCACAGAATCAGATGTTCCACTGATTTTTCTCTATTGTTTCTGTTTTCAATTTCATTGATTTTTGCTCTTGTTTTTATCATATCCTCCCTTCTGCTTGCTTTAGTTTTATTTTGCTTTTCTTTTTCTAGGTCCTTGAAGAGCTCAGATTATTGATCTCAGAGTTTCTTCTTTGCATTTATATGCTCAGTATGCTCAGTATATATTATGCTCAGTATTATAATGTGCTCAGTATATTATATTATGCTCAGTATAATATGCTCAGTATATTATGCTCAGTATGCATTTAGTGCTCAGCAAAAGTTTTAGCTGTGCCCCATAAATTTCAGTATGCTTTATTTTCATTTTCATCTAGTTCAAAGTATTTTTTAATTTCCCTGAGGACTTCCTCACAAACTCATAAAATAAAAGTGTGTTTAAAAAAAAACATTGCTTAGTTTACAAGTATTAGCATATTTTTCTGTTATCTTTGTGATATTGATTTCTAATTTGATTCTGTTGTGGTTGGAGAACACATTCTATATAATTTTGATTCTTTTAAATCCTTTTAAGTTTTGTTTTATGCCCCAGGATATGGTCTTAGTGTATATTCTCTGGGCACTTGAAAAGAATGTGTCTTTTACTATTGGTAGGTGGAATATTCCAAAAATGCAGAATAGATATTATTGATGGTGTTGTTGAGTTCTATAGTCTTGATGATTTTCTGTTGGGTTGTTAAATGTTGACATAGGATTGTTGACATGCCCAACTATAATTGTGGGTTTGTCTATTTCTCTCTTCAGTTCTATGACTTTTTGCTTCACTTATTTTGCAGCTCTGTTGTTTGGTGCATGCCCATAAAGAAATACTATGTCATGTTGATGATTAACAAATTTACTATTATAAAATAGCCCTCTCTATCTCTAGTAATTTTTTATGTTTTAAAAAATATTTTTATTTATTTATTTATTTATTTATTTATTTATTTATTTATTTATTTATGAGAGAAAGCACACTAGCAGGGGGAGGGGCAGAGACAGAGGGAAAGAATCTCCAACAGACTTCCCACTGAGTGTAGAGCCCAATGTGGGGCTTGATCCATGACCCCAAGATCATGACCTGAGCTGAAACCAAGAGTTGAATGCCCAATTGACTGAGCCACCCAGTTGCCACCCCATGCTTTAAATTATACTCTATTTGATATTTGGTATTTGATTTAGCCAATCCTGCTTTCCTTTGATTAATGTTTGCATGATATATATCTTTTCATTAAATTTTGCCTTTTTCCTTTTCTAGAATAAGCATTAAAACTATAAATTTCCCTCTCAGCAGCATCCCACAATCATTTTGATATGTTGCATCACCACTATCATTTAATGTAAGATATTTTCTAATATCTTTTGTGGTTCCTTCTTTGACCTCAAATGTCAAATATTTGGAGTTTTGGAGATATCATTCTGTTATTGATTCATAATTTAATTCCATTTGATCTGAGAGCATAATCTTTATGCTTTCAATCCTATGAAATATATTTTGACTTAATTAAAAATCTCTAAGTGTGAGTTTTCTTTTTCTTTTTTTTTTTTTTAAGATTTTATTTATTTGACAGAGAGAGACACAGAGAGAGCAGGAACACAAGCAGGGGGAGCAGGAGAGGGAGAAGCAGGCTTCCCGCCGAGCAGGGAGCCAGATGCGGGGCTCGATCCCAGGACCCTGGGATCATGACCTGAGTCAAAGGCAGACGCTTAACGACTGAGCCACCCAGGTGCCTCTAAGTGTGAGTTTTCTTAGTGAATGTTTTATTTGAATTTGAGAACTGTGTACTCTATTATTGTTGATTTAGTGTTCTACAGATGAGTGTGTATTTAAAACTTTTATACACTTTTTTTTGAAGATCTTAGTTATTTATTTTATTTATTTATTTGACACAGAGAGAGAGCACAAGTAGGCAGAGCAGCAGGCAGAGGGAGAGGGAGAAGCAGACTCTCCACTGAGCAGGGAGCCCGATGCAGGGCTCGATCCCAGGACCCTGGGATCATGACCTGAGCTGAAGGCAGACGCCCAACCGACCGAGCCGCCCAGGCGCCCCATAAAACTTTTATATACTTAAGAATTATTCTCTTGTTCCATTAGGGAGAGAGTTGTGTTGAAATTTCACTTATTTCTTGATTTGTTTGCTTATTCCTTCTGAAAGTTCTTGATGTATTAGAAACTGTTTTTAAGTGCTCAACATTGTTCAGCATCAGGGAAATCCAAATCAAAACCTCTATGAGATACCACCTCACACCACTCAGAATGGCTAAAATTGACAAGTCAGGAAACGACAGATGTTGGCAAGGATGTGGAGAAAGGGGAACCCTCCTACACTGTTGGTGGGAATGCAAGCTGGTGCAGCCACTCTGGAAAACAGTACGGAGGTTCCTCAAAAAGTTGAAAATAGAGCTACCATATGACCCAGCAATTGCACTACTGGGTATTTACCCCAAAAACACAAATGTAGGGATCCGAAGGGGTACGTGCACCCCAATGTTTATAGCAGCAATGTCCACAATAGCCAAACGATGGAAAGAGCCAAGATGTCCACTGACAGATGAATGGATAAAGAAGATGTGGTATATATAAACAATGGAGTATTATACCGCCATCAAAAAAAACCACAAAATCTTTCCATTTGCAATGACATGGATAGAACTAGAGGGTATTATGCTAAGCGAAATAAGTCAATCAGAGAAAGACATGTATCATATGATCTCACTGATATGAGGAATTCTTAATCTCAGGAAACAAACTGAAGGTTGCTGGAGTGGTGGGGAGTGGGAGGGATGGG
>NW_027760310.1:0-299 GCF_054177405.1 Leptonychotes weddellii
ACTGGGGCCTGAGGATGAACGGGGTTGGCCGAGCTCACGTCCTGCACATGCAGGCCTGAGCCCTGCCGCCTTACTAGCTGTCAGCCTGGGGTCCCCCTCCGCTTTAGAGGCCTCGAATTCCCTGGCTGGGGGCTGCCTTTGAAGCGGGCACTGGGAGGTGGGGTCCCGCTGATTTCAAATCTGACTTTGCCTTCTGCCTCCTATTTAGTAGATACATGAATTCTCTAGAAGTGATTGATAGAACTCCAAGCTCAGGGTCTTGTAGGGTACAGAGCTGAGCAACCCTCACCAGCTTAGTG
>NW_027760311.1:0-299 GCF_054177405.1 Leptonychotes weddellii
TAGTTTTCTAAGTCAACCATGCGCATAATGTGTCTCTTGAATCTAGAAGGAGTGTGGAGCCCTGGTGTGTGGGAAGGCACATAGATGGGGTCTCGCTGGTCCCTACTGCTGGCTCATTGTCAGGAAGAAGAAAATCTAAGTTTCCAAAAAGACCATTAGTAGAGAAAGTGGAGAAAACAAATAGAACATGAGCTTCAATGGATTTTTTTTCTAGAGTACAGCTTATTAATTAAAGTCTCACCCAGCCCAGCTCATAGAAGTATCATATAGTGGGGCCCTTTCCCTCACTTCAGTCAGAT
>NW_027760312.1:0-299 GCF_054177405.1 Leptonychotes weddellii
TAATTGGTCTATAATGGCCTATAGTATTTATTAATCTGTTTTCAAATGTGAATACAGAGCCCAATTACTACAGTAATAGAATGTTACCCGTAGATTACATCCACTTATGCACTACTCCCTAACCGAACCCTCAACATCCCAGACCCAGACCATCATTCTGAATTTTATATTATAAATTCCTTGATTTTATAATAATATGTTTTTTTCAAATACCAGTTATGTTTCTTGTTTCTGAATTTTAAAAGTTGATACAAAGGGTATCATAGTATTGGTAGTTTCCTAAGCATTTTTCATACAAT
>NW_027760313.1:0-299 GCF_054177405.1 Leptonychotes weddellii
CTCTCTCTCTGACAAATAAATAAATAAAATCTTAAAAATTTTTTAAATAAAATAAAATATAGAAATAAAACTATTTGCTAGGAATGCCTGGGTGGCTCATTTGGTTAAGGTCATGCTCCCCAGGTCCTGGGATTAAGCCCCACATCAGGCTCCCTCTTCCCTCTCCCTTTACCCCTCCTCCCGCTCCTGCTCTCTCTGTCTCTCCTATAAATAAATAAAATCTCTTTTAAAATTTAAAAAAAACTATTTGCTAAAATTTAGCCTTGGGTCAGAAATCATTTACTATATATATTGAAATA
>NW_027760314.1:0-299 GCF_054177405.1 Leptonychotes weddellii
AGTGTTCCTGACCAGAAGAGTGAGCAGCAAGGCTGCTGTGGGCCGAGAAGGAGGCCTGGCTCAGCCCCACCACCGGGGCCTGGGCCTGCTCCTCCGGGCAGCAGGGCCCCATAGCGCCTGCCTCACAGGATTTCTGTGAAAGTAAAATGAAAGGCTGGGCAGAGCCTGCACACAGTAAGTCAGGCAGCTTCTTCACGGGAGGAAGGGGCATATTGCCGCTCTTATTTCGTGCCTCAGCCCTGCCCCCCTCCCTCCATCTCCCTGCGCCTCCTTCTCCTCTGGGTGCCTCAGAAGCAGCC
>NW_027760315.1:0-299 GCF_054177405.1 Leptonychotes weddellii
TTTTATTTATTTATTTATTAGAGAGCGAGCAAGAGAGAAACAGCATGAGAGAGGAGAGGGTCAGAGGGAGAAGCAGGCTCCCCACTGAGCTGGGAGCCCAATGTGGGATTCGATCCCAGGATCCTGGGATCGTGACCTGAGCCGAAGGCAGTCACTTAACCAACTGAGCCACCCAGGCGCCCCACAGAACAACAATTTTAAAGTCCTGTTTGATCTGTTGTACCCAAAATACTTAGTTAGGTCAACGTTAATGCAAATAGGAATTTCCATTGGCCCTGAAGAGGGACAGTTGAAACTTT
>NW_027760316.1:0-299 GCF_054177405.1 Leptonychotes weddellii
GGGAGTGGGAGAGGGAGAAGCAGGCTTCCCCTCGAGGAGGGAGCCCGATGTGGGACTCGATCCCAGGACCCTGGGATCATGACCTGAGCTGAAGGCAGACGCTTAACGACTGAGCCACCCAGGCACCCAAGACATATCTAATCTTGGTTCATCTGTACCCCAACCTTTCCTATTCTTAGTCCATTGCATTATTTTAAAGTAAGTTAGATATTATATCTTACTTCATATGTAAATATTTCAGTATGTATCTATACAGAGGATTCCTTTGAAATAACCATGGTACTAATATCACACTTAAA
>NW_027760317.1:0-299 GCF_054177405.1 Leptonychotes weddellii
GTTAGACCCCTCACCCAGGGAGAGGCCAGACACACCCTTCATGATGTGATTCGAGTTCGGGTCGCATCTCAGAAAGACTGTCTTCTTGGTATTTTTTGCCAAGGCTCGGCACTTTGCTACTTTCCCACATTCCCATTAGCCTGTCTTTTCCATCTCTTCTTTGTATTATGCCCTTCCTTGCATCTCTTGAACGTGTTTTCTTAAAATGGGATTAATCAGAAAGTCTAGCCACATTGATTTTTATAGATGTCTTCCCCTTTTCTTCATCAAAAAATCATTTGTAATTATATTGCCAGAAT
>NW_027760318.1:0-299 GCF_054177405.1 Leptonychotes weddellii
ACTCACCCTTGTTCCTCTGTCTCCAAACTCAGGAGTTAGAGCCAAAGACAATCTTATGTGTTTTTGCAGAGTAGGCCTTTAGTACAGGTTTGTTTACTGCCTTGGTACTCATTGATGAAGGGTGCTTGAGTGGTTAGGACAGTGGGATCAGTGTCTTCCCAAACAAAGGCGCATTCATGTAATGCACACATCGATGATGCGGGCATGGATCTTCATATTTGCCCTTCCTGCTTCACAGTTTATAGTGAAGAGCAAACAAGGGAAACGAAGCACCTGAAAAGCCTCTGTGGACTCTGGAG
>NW_027760319.1:0-4112 GCF_054177405.1 Leptonychotes weddellii
GGTTCCATCCACGTCGTTGCAAAAGGCAAGATCTCATTCCTTTTGATGGCTGCATAATATTCCATTGTATATATACCACATCTTCTTTATCCATTCATCTGTCGATGGACATCTTGGGTCTTTCCACAGTTTGGCTATTGTGGACATTGCTGCTATAAACATCAGGGTGCACGTACCCTTTCGGATCCCTACTTTTGTATCTTTGGTTGCCTTGGCTTCTGATATCTGGTTCCCCAGATGTGACCTGAAAGATATCCCTCACTGACATCTTATTTTCTACTTCTTTCTTCTTCTTCTCTTTCTTTCTTTCTTTTTTCTTTTCTTTTCTTCAATGAGACTTACTGCTTCCAGCTCAGACTGTTTAGGTTTCTTTGAGTGCTTTCTTTAGTTTGTTTATAACTTCTAATATCCTCTCACCACCTAATGTTGCTCTTTTCCAATCAATTCCAGGCTGTGTCTTGCATTGATTGATGGTTTTGTGATGTTGCCACATAATCAATAAGGAAACCATAGTTCTGAGTGAAATATTTCCCATATAGAAGTAATGAGGGGAAGTTCAACATGAGAATTTGGTGGAAGGAAAGAAAATAACTCTTTTAAAAAAAATTTATTTATTTGAGAGAAAGTGCACTTGAGTTTGGGGAGGTGCAGAGGGAGAGAGAAAATCTTAAGCAGGCTCCGTCCTGACTTGGGGATCGATCTCAGGACCCTGAGATCATGACCTGAGCCAAAATCAAGAGCCAGACACTTAACTGACTGAGCCACACAGGCGCCCCAAGAAAATAATTCCTAAAGTAGATCACTACGTAAATTCCTAAGTAGTTGCTAAATCTATTTATCAATCTATTTAAAAATATGAAATTTTACATTAAAAGTTCTGATTATATGCTCATATGGACACAATGAAAGCTGACAAATGGGGTAAAAAAAATAATAAGTAATCCATTCTACAAAAATGCTGGTTTTGTGATCTGATTCCCTTCAACATGGTCCATAGCCTAATGAAGGAAAGTGGATATTTGATTAGTAATATGCATCATATTGCAAGGCAAAACTTTAATAAATGATGAATAGTGAATGTAACATAGTAAAGGACAAATCCGTTTCTTCTAACGTCCTCTGTAAAACTAATTCTTAAGAGTTACATGTTCAGGAATGCTAGAGGGATATAGTTCTGTCTCCAGATCAGAATTAGAATCCTCTGCTCCATACAGTAACAGAGTCACAAGGATTCAATAAGATTTTAACCCCTGGAGCTGCCCAGAGCAGACCCTGACAATAACATTTTTTGTGGCTTACCTAAAGAAAAAGGAAAGAAAAAAAAACTTCCTCAAGGATATACAGAATCTTTCAATGCCTATTAAAGAATGACCAATGCTTAGTGTCTGAGTCATTAGAATAGCAGTCCCTTTCTTCCTTCAAAAGAGATAGTAAAAGAATGGAAAGAGGGGCGCCTGGGTGGCTCAGTTGGTTGGGCGACTGCCTTCGGCTCAGGTCATGATCCTGGAGTCCTGGGATCGAGTCCCGCATCGGGCTCCCTGCTCGGCAGGGAGTCTGCTTCTCCCTCTGACCCTCCTCCCTCTCATGCTCTCTCTCTATCATTCTGTCTCAAATAAATAAATAAAATCTTTAAAAAAAAAAAAAGAATGGAAAGAGAGGCATCTGCCCCCCTGAGAGTAGAAGTCGACAAAAGCTTGAGCAGAAATGACTTCTCCTTGGCCAGAGGCTGAAATGTGAAGTAAAGGTAGAGAGCATTCCTTTCCCTAAAGTGGAAAACCATTATTTTCCACCATTCTGGTCCAAGAGAGCAAGAGCAATGAATCTTGGTGGTACTTTTGTAGACACAAATCATCTAAACCTAAAATGACACATTTAGAAGTAGATGACCCTAAAGCAAAACAAAGCTGGTTCTCTTTGCTTTTCAGCCTTCTTTATTGGACAGAGCTCTCATCATGCCAGACAAAATGTATTTATACTATGTTACATTGCAAAAAATAATTTGCATGTTGATGGCTTCCATGATATCTTTGTATGTCTTCTGTGTGTGTCAGTGGATACAAAAGAGAGCAGGGGATCATGGTATAGCTAAACATTTGGAAATCCATATGTCAATTATTATGAATCTGTAAATTATGTGTGGTTTGCTTTGTGGGTTATTTTTGTGTTTGTTTATTTATTATTTTGCTTCATGGTGACAGACATACTTGATTCTTACCTCTACTTTCACTTCCATGTAGTAGAGAAGATAAACTCAGTGACAGATCCACAGTTTCAATAGCCTCCAACTATACCAAAATTCAGGTTATGCAAGCTATGATTGTTCTATACTACTACAAATTTCCTCCATAAATGCTTGCAGTAAATATATCTCTCAAGGTGACTCTTGATTATAACTCTAGTCACTGTTAAATTCTTCATTTAACTTCAATCATTTAACCTGACTTTTCACACAAGTTTACATTTCTGATGAATAATCTTACAGAGAATCTTAGAACACCAAAAAGAATCTAAGTACTTGTTTTAAATTCCTTTATCAGTTTTAGAAACAAATGCATATTCCTTAAAGAAAATTGCATTTTAAGTTTTCTAAATTGCTATCAATATTTCAATTCTAAGAATATAAGGGAATGGGTTTTAGAAGAGATATATTTCTCTTAAAATTTTGACTAAAAAGTTATTAAAAACATTTTTTTGTGTTTTTTCTTTCCCTCAATGGGCAAATAAAAATGTGTTGATTACCCATTTGTATAAACTTTTCATTGAGGAAAAAAACACAGTTAAGCACTTGAAAACTCATCAAATAATTAACACTTTGAACAACAGTAAAATCAGAGCTAATTACCAATATTTTGCTCAGTGAATCTTGTACCCTTACTCTGGGAATCAAGGTCATTGTTAACATTTGCCTATTCTAGAGACATAATGATTATTTCATACAGCATTCAGCTTCAGCTCTCAGACTACAATCTGATTTAAAAAGACAATGAGAGAATCATTTTTACAATATATTGTGATTGCATCAACACATAACTAAGCAACCTGATAATTTAAAGGAAGAGTTTTTGTTAATCAATTTGCTTTAGATTCTGATACCGTAATTTTTTTTTAAGTTCTAATGCTTCTAGATTTTATCAGAAATGTTGCTTTGGTTCATGGGTCAGATATCATAAAAAGGGATCCTATGAAGAAGTTCTGTCTTTATGAGACTAATTTCTCTGATAAAATTTTTATGAGGACTGTTATCCTCAGTACAATTGTTTATCATTGGAATTGTATACACAAAAGAATATCAATTGTATTTTTCTCTTTATGAAAGCTGACTATAAAATATCTGTGTTTTTACTCCAAGAAATAAAAAAAGGATTTTTTGTTGTTTTAAAGAGCAACCTGGGCAATAAAACAGAAGATTAAAAAGAAATCAGATATAAACAATTACATGGCTCAAATGACTCTGTGCCATTACTAAGAAGAAATTAATTTAAGACTTGACAGTTCTTACAAGTTGGAGGGCAGGGATTAACTCCCTTCAAGTAGGTCATTAAAATAGTCCCCAGAAAAATAAACATACAAGGAAAATTATGCATAGAATTTTAGGACATAATTAACCTCTTGAAAGCCCATCCACCCAACCAACCACTGATACACGTTGAGTTTGCGGCAATTGGCCCAAGCAAAGCATCGCTTCCTTTCTCAACTCTTGAATCTCATTAAGTTATTTTCCTCTTTTATTTTTTATTTATTTTTTTATTTTTTTAAATTTTATTTTATTATGTTATGTTAATCACCATACATTACATCATTAGTTTTTGATGTAGTGTTCCATGATTCATTGTTTGCATATAACTACCCAGTGCTCCATTCAATACGTGCCTTCTTTAATACCCATCACCAGGCTAACCCATCCTGGGTATTAAAGTCCCTCCCCTCTAGAACCCTCAGTTTGTTTCTCAGAGTCCATAGTCTCTCATGGTTCCTCTCCCCCTCCAATATCCCCCCTTCATTTTTCCCTTCTTACTATTCTCTTTTTTTTTTAACATATAATGTATTGTTTGATTCAGAGGTACAGGTATGTGATTCAACAGTCTTACACAATTCACAGTGCTCACCATAGC
>NW_027760320.1:0-299 GCF_054177405.1 Leptonychotes weddellii
CTGTACCCTTTGAACCTGTGTAATATGTGATTTTTCTTTTTGGCTGTTTCTTTTTATGATCAGGGATATAGACTGTGAGAGCAGAGAAGGGGAAGCGAGGGGTGAAGAAGGCCAGGGGTCCAGATGTGTGAGGCTCCTTAGAGAGCCTCAGTGATTATTGGGATTTATGTGAAAAATGGTGATGAAATAATCATCTTTAATATCTCCCCCTTCTCTGCTGAATTGATGTGCATGATTTATTTTTATTATTTATTCATTATTTTAAAAAATATTTTTATTATGTTAGTCACCATACAGTA
>NW_027760321.1:0-299 GCF_054177405.1 Leptonychotes weddellii
TAATTGGTCTATAATGGCCTATAGTATTTATTAATCTGTTTTCAAATGTGAATACAGAGCCCAATTACTACAGTAATAGAATGTTACCCGTAGATTACAACCACTTATGCACTACTCCCTAACCGAACCCTCAACATCCCAGACCCAGACCATCATTCTGAATTTTATATTATAAATTCCTTGATTTTATAATAATATGTTTTTTTCAAATACCAGTTATGTTTCTTGTTTCTGAATTTTAAAAGTTGATACAAAGGGTATCATAGTATTGGTAGTTTCCTAAGCATTTTTCATACAAT
>NW_027760322.1:0-299 GCF_054177405.1 Leptonychotes weddellii
CAGAACATATACATATTGTAACCAACAAGAGCCTGCAGAAAACTTTATATCCTCCAAATCAGCTTTTAAGGTTTGTAAAGAGTTAAGAAGGACTGCCTGTGTAACCTGGGGCATTACTGTCCAGGTTTATTACTGTTCTTCCCAAGTGAAAGCAAGAAGATACGGACTATCCTTATGAACTGGAATGCTAAAAGTGCACTATATAGAACAATTATAGTGAAGAAGGATTTGCTTTCAGTGGGGACAGATGTCAGTGTATGGGGGTTAGGAACAACAGGGCGCCCAGGGATAATGTTACT
>NW_027760323.1:0-299 GCF_054177405.1 Leptonychotes weddellii
CTGACGCTGCGCCAGGGACGTGCTGCGGGGTCAGGCCGAGCCAGCGTGCCGTCAGAGGGCACCGTCCACACGTGGGGGACGCGAGACCCCAGCTGACCCTGTGTCCCTCTCCCTGTCACTGTGGCCGGGCCATGGTCACCTGTGGCCTCCTGGCCCCAGTGTTGCCATCTGTGAAATGGGCAGGATGGGGGCTGACTACTGATGATCGTGGATGGAGTCTGGAAGCGTCTGTGTGGGTGTCGCTGGCCACTGCGCAGCCCCCGCCGGAGGAAGCTGAGCGGGGACAAGCCAGGAAGAGC
>NW_027760324.1:0-299 GCF_054177405.1 Leptonychotes weddellii
AGTGTTCCTGACCAGAAGAGTGAGCAGCAAGGCTGCTGTGGGCCGAGAAGGAGGCCTGGCTCAGCCCCACCACCGGGGCCTGGGCCTGCTCCTCCGGGCTGCAGGGCCCCATAGCGCCTGCCTCACAGGATTTCTGTGAAAGTAAAATGAAAGGCTGGGCAGAGCCTGCACACAGTAAGTCAGGCAGCTTCTTCACGGGAGGAAGGGGCATATTGCCGCTCTTATTTCGTGCCTCAGCCCTGCCCCCCTCCCTCCATCTCCCTGCGCCTCCTTCTCCTCTGGGTGCCTCAGAAGCAGCC
>NW_027760325.1:0-299 GCF_054177405.1 Leptonychotes weddellii
CTCGCTCTCTCTCATTCTCTCTCTCTCAAATAAATAAATAAAATCTTTTAAAAAAAAAAAAAGAAAGAAATTTTCATTCTGATGGAAGAGAAAGGCCCAAACACACACACACACACACACACACACACACAAGGAAGTGGTATAAAAGAAACAAAGCATACAACAAAAATAAAGTATTAGAGAAGTAACTCTATATTTTTAAATAATACTTAAATATATCTTGCACTTGACCTATATTGGATAACTTATTAATTCTGAATACTGCCTAGTATTTTCTGCCTATTTTTCTTTGCTTATGC
>NW_027760326.1:0-299 GCF_054177405.1 Leptonychotes weddellii
TAAATCAGGAGTTGTGTTCTCTGTTGCTGCTAAATTAGAATTGTTCTTAGCTCTAATGAAGCAAATTTTTGGCTTCTAAACAGTATGTTTTGTTATGAAGTGGCAGTTTAAGAGGAGGCATCATAGTCTAGATTGTGAGATGGAACAAGAGATGGACCACATAGTTTCAGATTACAAGGTACTCTCCCCCCTTCTCTTACGCCACACGTTTGAATAAAGTGCTTCCCTTTAGCCTGAGTTCCTGAAGATCTCTTGTGTGTAGGTTGCAAACTCAGATCTAGTCTAGTCCTGTGTGACTA
>NW_027760327.1:0-299 GCF_054177405.1 Leptonychotes weddellii
GGAGCCCGATGCGGGACTCAATCCCAGGACCCTGGGATCATGACCTGAGCCGAAGGCAGACGCTAACGACTGAGCCACCCAGGTGCCCCCAGATATCCCCATTTTAAAAAAAGATTTTATTGGGCGCCTGGGTGGCTCAGATGGTTAAGCGTCTGCCTTCGGCTCAGGTCATGATCTCGGTCCTGGGATCGAGTCCCGCATCGGGCTTCCTGCTCCTTGGGAGCCTGCTTCTCCCTCTGCCTCTCTCTCTCTCTCTCTGTATCTCATGAATAAATAAATAAAATCTTAAAAAAAAAAAA
>NW_027760328.1:0-299 GCF_054177405.1 Leptonychotes weddellii
AGAGCTGGGTTAGCAGGAAAAAGATAGGGAAAGATGTGCTGTGGATAGTACTCAGGATTCTCCAGGAAAGCAGAATTATAGGATGCTTATAAATCCAGAGAGATGTACTGTAAACAATGGCTCACATTATTATAGAGGCTGGTGAGTCTAGAGTCTGCAGGGAGGGTGAGCCAGGCTGAGAAGCAGGGAAGATCTGCTGCTGGGTTTCAAGTCCAGGGTCGTCAGGAGGAGACACAAGGAAGAGTCAGTGCTATAGTTCCAGTCCAATGGCCGTCTGCTGTAGAATTCTTTCTTGCTCA
>NW_027760329.1:0-299 GCF_054177405.1 Leptonychotes weddellii
GTCCCCTGCTCCACTCTGGATCAAATACTAGAGTCGACACAAGATTCAGCCTTTTCCTTTTACGAAATGTGTTTCTCTGTTTCCTCTGTGTGGCTTACTAATAGACTGCCTCATTTGGCCAAGACAGATGGGATTGGACCAGTTTTGCACGACAGACCTGTGGTGCTGCAGTTGCCCCTGCTCAAACCGCCCCCCCCCCCCCAATAGATGCAGAAGGGACCAGTGGCCCTGGAGCTTGCTGGTGGCTAACCTGGATGCTCTGTTCCAAAATTCACATTTCATACTTTTTGTTTTCATTT
>NW_027760330.1:0-4112 GCF_054177405.1 Leptonychotes weddellii
CCTCCTCCTCATGTCCTCCATGCTATTCCTTATGTTCCACAAATAAGTGAAACCATTGATAATTGACTTTCTCTGCTTGACTTATTTCACTTAACATAATCTCCTCCAGTCCCATCTATGTTGATACAAAAGTTGAGTATTCATCCTTTCTGATGGCTAATATTCCATTGTATGTATGGACCACATCTTCTTTATCCATTTGTCTGTTGAAGGGCATCTTGGCTCTTTCCACAGATTGGCTATTGTGGACATTGCTGCTATGAACATTGGGGTGCATATGGCCCTTCTTTTCACTATATCTGTGTCTTTGGGGTAAGTACCCAGTAGCACAATTGCTGGGTCATTGGGTAGCTCTATTTTTAATTTTTTGAGGCACCCCCACACTGTTTGCCAAAGTGGCTGTACCAACTTGCATTCCCACCAACAGTGTAAGAGGGTTCCCCTTTCTCCACAACCTCTCCAACATTTGTTGTTTCTTTCCCTGTCCATTTTTACCATTCTAACTGGTGTAAGGTGGTATCTCAATATGGTTTTGATTTGGATTTCCCTGATGGCTAATGATGATGAACATTTTTTCATGTGTCTGTTAGCCATTTCTTTGGAGAAGTGTCTTTTCATGTCTTCTGCCCATTTTTTGACTTGATTATTTGTCTTGGGTGTTGAGTTTGAGAAGTTCTTTATAGATCTTGGAAATCAGCCCTTTATCTGTGGTGTCATTTGCAAAAATCTTCTCCCATTCTGTGGCTTGCCTCTTTGTTTTGTTGACTGTTTCCTTTGCTGTGCAGAAGCTTTTTATCTTGATGAAGTCCCAAAACTTCATTTTTGCTTCTGTTTCACTAGCCTTTGGAGACGTATCTTGAAAGAAGTTGCTGTGGCCAATGCGAAGAGGTTACTGCCTATGTTCTCCTCTAGGATTTTGATGGATTCCTGTCACACATTGAGGTCTTTCATCCATTTTGAGCTTATCTTTGTGTATGGTGTTAGAGAATGGTCGAGTTTCATTCTTCTGCATGTAGCTGTCCAATCTTCCTAGCACCATTTATTGAAGAGACTTTTTTCCATTGCATATTTTTTCCTGCTTTGTGGAAGATTATTTCACCATAGAGTTGAGGGTCCATATCTGGGCTCTCTAATCTGTTCTCTTGACTATATGTCTGTTTTTGTGCCAGTACCATGTTGTCTTGGTGATCACAGCTTTGTAATATAGCTTGAAATCGGGCAACATGATGCCCCAGCTTTGTTTTTCTTTTTCAACATTTCCTTGGTGATTCAGGGTCTTTTCTGATTCCATACAAATTTTAGGATTGTTTGTTCCAGCACTTTGAAAAATGTCATTGGAATTTTGATCGGGATGGCATTGAAGGTATAGATTGCTCTGGGCAGCGTAGGCATTTTAACGTTTATTCTTCTGATCCATGAGCATGGAATGTTTTTCCATCTTTTTGTGTCATCTTCAATTTCTTTCATGAGTGTTCTGTAGCTCCTAGAGTATAGATCCTTTACCTCTTTGGTTAGGTTTATTCCGAGGTATCTTATGGTTTTTGGTTCTATTGTAAATGGAATCATTTCTCTAATTACTAGAACTCATACAGCAATTCAGTAATGTGGCAGAATATAAAATAAATGCACAGAAATCAGTTGTTTTCTTATACACTAACAATGCAACTGTAGAAATAGAAATGAGAGAAATGATTCAATTTGGCAGTTTCTTACAAAGTTAACATAGTCTTACTCAAGAATGCATCTATCCCACTCCAAGTACTTACCCAAGTAATTGTCGAATGTACATCTACACAAAAATCTGCATGTGAATGTTTATCTCAGTTTTACTAATAATCACCAAAATGAAACAACCCACATGTCTTTCAGTAGGTTAATGATAACAAACTATAGCACATCTATACAATGGGTTATTATTCAGTGATGAAAAGAAATGACCTGTCAAGAAATAAAAAGATATGAAACTTAAATACATATTGTTAAACAAAAAACACCAGCCTGTTAAAAAAGCTACATTTTCTATGATTTCAATTAATGACATTCTGGGAAAGTCAAAACTATAAAGTTGGTATAAAGATCACCATCTCCCAGGAGGAGGAGAAAGAGGGGAAGAATTAAATAGGTGAATCACAGGGAATTTTTCAGGCAGTGAAACTATTCTGTATGAAACTGTGATGATGGATATAGGACATTTTGCGTTTGTTAAAGCTCATAGAACTCTAGAGCTTAATCATAAAACTTAATGTATTCAAATTAAAAAGAAAATATGTAGGAGTTCAAGGGATCCAGAAAGGAATAAAGACTGTGGCAAAGAATCTAAATACATTATAAGTATATGTAACAACCTTACTGAAGGATGTGGATAAATGGTGCTGACCTAAGTACTTTGGGAAATTAGCAAAGTCTGTAAAATTAAAGGCAGTAAGTACTATACATAAACACTGAACTCTTGTTGATATAGTTGTTTCCATGGATATTAATTAACAACTCTGGTGTATTCTGGAAATTAAATAGGTAAGTAAGAGAATGAGGGATGGCAGGAGCCAGATTTCTCCCTATACAAGTGTGTGATTACAGATAAGTAAGTAAATGATGAAGGCTAAAATGATTTATGCAGTAATGGATGAGTGTTCAAGACATCAGTATGAATTCCTGTTTAGCTTAAAGTGAATACAGATGGCTACACATAGAAATATTTATAGATATGTGAATATATACAGTTTACTACACAGATACGTGTTTCTGCTCCATTCAGTCCCAAAAGCAATGAAAAACCCCTCAACAAAGTAGGTTTAAAGGGAATATACCTCAACATACTAATGTCCATATATGAAAAACACAGCTAATATCATCCTCAGTGGGAAAAACCTGACAGCTTTTCCTTTATAATCAGGAACAAGACAGGGATGTCCACTCTCACCACTATTATTTAATATAGTACTGGAAGTCCTAGCCAAGGCAATCAGACAACAAAAAGAAATAAAAGGCATCCACATTGACAAGGAAGAAGTAAAAATTTTTGCAGATGACATGATACTCTATACAGAAAACATGAAAAACTCCACCAAAAAATTGCTAGAACTGATAGATGAATTCAATAAAGTTGCAGGATACAAAATCAACGTACAGAAATTTGTTGTATTTGTATACACCAATGATGAAGAAGCAGAAAGAAATTAAAACAATCCCATTTACAACTGCACCAAAAACAGTAAGATACCTAGGAATAAACCCAAACAAAGAGATAAAAGAACTGTACTTTGAAAATTATAAAATACTGGTGAAAGAAATTGAAGGTAACACAAAGAAATGGAAAAACATTCCATGCTCATGGATTGGAAGAACAAATATTATTAAAAGATCTATACTATCCAAAGGAATTCACACATTTATGCAATGTCTATCAATATACCAGCAGCATTTTTCACAGAACTAGAACAAACAATCCTAAAATTTGTATGGAACCACAAAAGACCCCAAATAGCCAAAATAATTTTGAAAAAGAAAAGCAAAGCTGGAGGCATCACAATTCCAGACTTCAATTTATGTTACAAAGCTGTAGTGATCAAAACCATATGGTTCTGACACCAAAATAGACAAACAGATCAATGGAATAGAACAGAAACCCAGAAATGAACCCACAATTTTATGGTCAATTAATCTTTGACAAAATGGGAAAGAATGGGAAAAAGTCTCTTCAACAATGGTGTTGGGAAAACTGGACAGCAACATGCAGAATAATGAAACTGGATGACTTTCTTATACCATACACAAAAATAAATTCAAAATGGATGAAAGACCTAAATGTGAGACAGGAAACCATCAAAATCCTAGAGAAGAACACAAGCAATAACCTCTTTGACATTGGCCATAGCAACTTCTTTCTAGATATGTCTCCTGAGGCAAAGGAATTAAAAGCAAAAATAAATGATTGGAACTTCATCAAAATAAAAAGCTTCTGCACAGAAAAGGAAACAATCAACAAAAGAAAAGGCAACCTACAGAATGGGAAAAGATATGTGAAAATGACATTATCTGATAAAGGGTTAGTATCCAAAATCTATAAAGAACTTATCAAACTCAACACCCAAAAAATGAATAATCCAATTAAA
>NW_027760331.1:0-299 GCF_054177405.1 Leptonychotes weddellii
CACTCACACGAGACATGGAGGAATATTATGCAGCCATAAAAAGAAGGAAATCTTGCCATTTGTGACAACATGGAAGTACACTGAAGGCATTATGCCGAGGAAAATAAGTTAGAGAAAGACAAACGCTATATCATCTCCCTCATATGTGGAATCTAAAAAACTCAAAAGCTAACAACACCCCCCCCCCCACACACCAAACTCTGAATTTACAGAGAACAGATGGGTGGTGGCCACAGGTGGGGGGGGTGGAGGATGAGGGAAATGGGGGAAGAGGATCTAAAGGTACAAATGTCCACATA
>NW_027760332.1:0-299 GCF_054177405.1 Leptonychotes weddellii
ATATAGACATTAAGTGAATAGGATTCCTGGCTCAAGAGAACTTTCGTCTGTCCGTTCAGGGAAATGCAGCTGTAATCCATGATGTCGACGGGGGATGACTGGCAGGGTTATTCTTTCCTTCCTTCAGGGTCTTTGAGTCCACCCCCTCCCCCCCACTTCCTCTTTCCCCTTTGCTGCCACGGCTCCGAGGGTGGCATCGCTCCTTCTTGGTAGAGCTGACCCGCTCACCAAGGCAGGAGCGTCCCTCTGGCCACAGCCGGTGCCGTGAGCTGGCAAGTTCCAGAACCGCGCTGGGGGCA
>NW_027760333.1:0-299 GCF_054177405.1 Leptonychotes weddellii
GTTCTTTAAATAAAATGGGAGTCCCCAAAATAATGAGCTCATTTTCCCCAAGACATTATTGATTGTTGACATTGACAGGCACAACACAGTTGCTTGCATGTTTGTTGGGTAAGTCAGGGGATGAGTGGTATGTTCTTGCCAATTACTGGCCGTATATAAAGGCCCAAGGGAAGTAGAAGACCACACTTCACCTCACATCTGCTTGCAACCCACCTGAATTCTCTTCTCCTGACAACATGTGTTGCAACTACGGGAACTCCGGATGTGGCTATGGCTGTGGATGTGGCCCCTATTCTGGC
>NW_027760334.1:0-299 GCF_054177405.1 Leptonychotes weddellii
TAGCAAAACAATGTGATCTCTAGAGGGAAACTACAAAGCACAAATGTAAGAACTCAAATACAAGAAGACAAGGCAAGGAGAGGTGATGAGATAGGAGCAGAAGAATCAGGAAAGAGAGAAAAAATAAAGCCATCATCACATGAGTGAAGACAAATTGGATGGGGCTCAAAAGGAGTGAAGTCACTGTAGCAAATGCTGTCCAGGAAGCAAAGGGTAGAAATATGAAATGCAACTACATGAAATAGAGTTTCAAACAATTAAAGGGAACATGACTGTGATAGCAGAAAGTCAAAAGAAAG
>NW_027760335.1:0-299 GCF_054177405.1 Leptonychotes weddellii
TTCAACTTGGTTAGATTTTATTTCTTTTATTTCTCCAGAAAGGGTTTCTCTGATATCTTCCATGCTTATCAAGCCCAGCTAGTATCTTTAAAATTGTCATTCTGAACTTTAGTTCCAACATCTTACTAATGTCTGTACTGATTAGGTCCCTGCCAGTCAATACTGCCTCTTGTTCTTTGTTTGGAGGTGTTTTTTTTTTCCATCTTGTCACTTTTTCCAGAGGAGAATAAATGAATGAGACAACATAACGCTAACTGGGTAACAATGATCCCAGAAAAATATACATTAAACAAATCAGA
>NW_027760336.1:0-299 GCF_054177405.1 Leptonychotes weddellii
CAGCTCAGGTCATGATCTTGGGGTCCTGGGATAGAGCCCTGCGTCAGGCTCCCTGCTCAGTGGGGAGTCTGCTTCTCCCTCTGTCACCACCCCCATTCATGCTTTCTCTCACTCACACTGTCTCTCTTGAATAAATAAACAAAATCTTTAAAAATAAATAAATATTAGTTCTTTGGGTATTGAGTTTGATAAGTTCTTTATAGATTTTGAATACTAGACCTTTATCTGATATGTCATTTGCAAATATCTTCTCCCATTCTGTCGGTTGTCTTTTGGTTTTGTTGACTGTTTCCTTTGCT
>NW_027760337.1:0-299 GCF_054177405.1 Leptonychotes weddellii
TACGAGTAATTTTCCTTTACATTAGTCCAGTTTGGTAACCGTTCTCAGTATGAGCATTAATAGAAACCCTTACACTGTACAACCGACCTCCCTCTTCCTGGAATTTCTTTCTCCACTCCTGCATCAAGGGGCCCCCAGGACAAGGTATCCCACCCACATTTAAGCTTCATCATGTTTACCTGGTAAGTGTCCCATGGATTGGCGGGAACCAAAAATCAGAGTTTTCTCGATTTTTGTCTATAATATGAGGGCTTTCTATGACAACGAGGGTTGAATTCCTAAGCTCTGTTCTCCTAAAT
>NW_027760338.1:0-299 GCF_054177405.1 Leptonychotes weddellii
ATGCGGGACTCGATCCAGGGACTCCAGGATCATGACCTGAGCCGAAGGCAGTCGCTTAACCAACTGAGCCACCCAGGCACCCGGGATTTTTTTTTTTTAAAAAATCTTAGTTATCCCGAATATGAACCCTACTGTAAGTGTGAATCCTTCATCTGTTCTATTTCAGAGAAAGTAAGCTCTTGGCATCACCTCCCATTCCCGTTCCCCCCCCCCAACCCCGTCCCTCATTTCCAAATCAGTCACGTTGATATTCAGAGCGTGACGAAAACACGCTGACCCTCATTGTCCTTCCCAAGTAA
>NW_027760339.1:0-299 GCF_054177405.1 Leptonychotes weddellii
CATCAGGACAATCTGTAATTAACCCACTGATCTGACTCTACTACTGCTTCCAAACACAACTTAATTTTACTTCATTTAGAATACGATTTTCCCATTTGTCAAATGACTTTAACTGAAAATAGAATTTTGAGTTCTCCTTAATCAAGTATCTGCTATTTCCATGAGCTCAAACCACATAACTTTTTATATCCATGCGTGCCGGCAAGATGGGTAGATTTTGTTATGGTGTTAAAAAAAAAAAAAGTCCCCGTTGACATGAAAATAACTTTGCTTCTTTGCTAAAATACTAGAAATTCTCT
>NW_027760340.1:0-299 GCF_054177405.1 Leptonychotes weddellii
TAGCATGAATGTTTTAACAATATTAATTCTTCTGATCCATGAACGCAAGATAGCTAGTTTGTCTTCAGTTGCTTTCATCACTGTTTTATAACTTTTAGGAAACACCTGTATTTCTAATTTGACACAAAATGGAATTGGAATTCATGGTGATTGCATTTTTTTCTTTTTTCTGGAGTCTTAGTTGATAAGGGAAGACAGCGTAAGAAAACTTGATTTTAAAACACATATTTAAAAAATCACTTTTAACAACAATGGCAACAATAGGGAAAGTTACCCTTACATTATTTTTGAAAAAACTC
>NW_027760341.1:0-4112 GCF_054177405.1 Leptonychotes weddellii
TGTCTGTAGCCACTCCTAACTCTAAAAGAGGTTGAGAAGTTGAGCATTGAGTATTTCCAGCCACTACAGTATAGGGAAGAGGGAAGGAGATTGGGATGAGGATGGTGCCTGCAAAAAAGGGGTGTGGCCTTATAAGAACCTACTACAAGAATTTGACCAAGTCTGGAAGCCAGGGAATGAGGAAGGGACACCTGAACTGAGCTCTGAGTACAAAGAATTAACTTAGCAAGGATGAGGGGGAAGAGTGTCTCAAGAAGAAAGAACAGCATGCACAAAGGCCCTGAGGTGGAAGGTTTATAATATCCCAACTTACCTACCTGCCACCAACCCTTTCCCTATAAATCATCCACTATGACTGTTCTTTCTCAAAAATCTGATTTTATCCTGTTACTTGTTTCCTGAAATCAAAATGGATCCCAATTTCCTACGAGATAAACTCCAAAGTCCCCAGTGTGCTGTTGAAGGCTGGTCATGACCTCAACCTATTCTGTGAATACACCTTCATGCCCTTCTTCCTATAGCTGTTGAACCTTCATGTGTGCATGTTTCACATTTCAAACTAGGTTATAAACTCTGGGAGAACAGGAACCATACCTTGCATCTCTTTTCTATCCCCAGGGTCTCAATAAATGCCGGAATAGATGACTGCGGGGATGATCCTTGTTGCGGGGATCAGGAGCAGATGTAAGCAGACCAGTTAAGAAGCTCTTTATTCATCCAAGTGAGAGATTATAAGGCCCTCACTCAGTGGCAGAGAGGCTGCCAAGAACAGAAGGACTGGGAGCTGTCAAGGAGAGAACACTGGGAGAACAGGGGCTGGGAAGTGGGGAGTAAGGAGAGTCGGGGGGGCACTCGGGTTTCCGGCTCAAGCAACTAGGGTGGCAGCATTGCCAATCATCAGGACGAGGGATAAAGAAGGAGCAGGGTGAGGGATGGAGACATGGTGGGGTCCCTCTTAAACATGGTACATTGGGAGGCCCAGCCAGTCCTGGGCAGGTACATCCGGATCTCCAGCGAAGCCCAGACGCTCAGACGACGAAATCACCGAGTCCTGGACTTGGGATCTCAGTTTCCCTGGGCTAATCATGCTAGTTATTATTTATTGAGTACCCACAATGTCCAGGCCCTGTGCCAGAAACTTCCCATTGAGTCGTAGGATCCCGGTTTTATGGCCGAGGAAGCCCAGGCTTAGGAGGATTAGACAGCCAGCCCCAGGTCCCCCAGCAAGGGTCTGAACCCAAGCGGGGCTACTGCAAACCTAGTACTCAGCTGTCGTGCTATGCGGACAACGTCATAGAATGATCTCTGATTTGCTGCCATACATTTTTCTGAGCGTTTTTAATTTTAAATAAGCCTTTTATTTTGTAATAATTGTAGATTTACAGAAAAGTTGCAAAGATAGTTCAGGATTCCCAAATGCCCTTCATTCAGCTCCCACAATGTTAACATCTTAAATAGCCATGACGTGTCCGTCACAAGCAAGAAATTAGCATTGGGACAATGCTGCAAACTACACTATCAGCTTGGTTTGGATTTTACGTTGTCCTACTAGTGTTCATCTTCCGTTCCAGGATCCAATCCAGGATACGACATCGCGTTTAGTGAAACAGGTTTTAAAAATTATGTTTCCAAGTCCTTGTTCATCCCCACCCTGATGTTTGCCATCCACATTTAAAAACCAGTGTGGAGGTGCTGTGCTGGTCCTTGTCCCATTTGCTCCCAGCGGCATCGTTTACTCTGCCTCAGGCTGCTGACACCCTCAGGCTGCAGTGGCCCCTCCTCCTTGGGAGCTGTAGCTCCTCCTGGACAGGAAATAGCTGTGGTTCCAGCTTCCCCCAGGGTGACCCTTGTCCCCAAGCTCCCCACCACCTCCTTCTGTGGTGGCCTCCTGCCACTGACATTGGCTGGGTGGCTTTTCCCCTTCCCTGGTTAGCCTCTCAACTCTTTCCATCACCCATGTAACTCGGTTTCTGTATTTAGATGCTTTAAAAAAAAAAAAAGTCCACTAGCATTGACTTTTATTCATTCCTATGAAGTCACCTGAAATGATATCTGTTGCATTTAAATGCTCATTACTGTAAAGGGCTGAACAAATCCATTTCAGTCGGTACTTAATATCGTCCATAGTTAAGTCACTTCAACAGAATGGTGTTCCCTGCCTGACCCCTCTCCACTTGGGCCTCCCACCCTTGCGGCCCGATGCTGTCACAAAGCTAGAAACTGCTTTCGGTGAGAGGTTCTGTGTACTCGCTGCAGGGCACGTGGGATGAACTCTCAGCGTCGACCGTTTGTGGCTGCCGTGGCCACACCAGCCACATCCTTGCAGCACGGCTCGACTAACCACTCACTCCTTCCTTCTCAGGGTCACCAGAGACCATAACAGCCGGAGACCGGTGCAGCCTAGGGCGTACGGAGGCAAGGAGACGGCTCAGAAAATGGCTCTAGATGTCCTCGGTGTGGCCCCTCTCTACCAGGGCCCCGACATCAACAGAATGAGGCTGACAGCAGAGCCATCCAGGAAGCCAGCCTCCCTGCTAAAACCCTTGGTCCCCTCTAAGTCCAAACTCACCACCATTGAGACCAAGAGGGTCATGTCCGTACTGGACGAGACCATCCACAAGGTGGAGCTGGTGACCCTGCTGTCCTATGTGGGTGCCAATTATGAGACTCTGGAGGGGATGCTGGGGGAGGACATCATGAAGGCTGTGAGAGAGCACGAGAAGGTCTGCCACAGCCTACTGGACAGTGTCATTTACCTGCAGGATAAAGAAAGGCGACTGCAGGAGGAAGAAGAGTTCGAGGAGGAAGGGTGGTTCAGAGACCGCTTCCTCTCCATGGAACTGCAGAAATCCCACCTCCTGCCCCTTATGCAACAGATCAAAGAATCCACCAAGGACATCCTGAGACTCTTGCTCAATAACCCACAGGTGGTGAGGCTCTTGCAGATGCACACCCTGAGCAGAAGCGCTGAAGCCCAGAATTTCATTGACTGCCTGATAGAACTGCGGGGTTTCCTGTTCGAGAGGCTACTCACTAGTCCCGTGGAAGCTAGAGACAAGACTCAGTTCATACAGGATATCAATAGACGGAACAGGAGGAACCAAGAAATCATTGAGACTCTTGAAAATGAATTGGCGGCGAGCATGAAGAGCAGGGACACAGAGGTATGACTTTATGGCAATGGTTAGGTTATGGAAGGAGCCGCACGGAGGAGCCAGACCTTTTGGCAGTTGGGTTTTTTTTCCTCAGTGATTGAAATGCCCGCTGTCATTCATTCACTCAACAAATATTGTTGTGAGCACTTGCCAGGTACCAGGTCTTATGCCTGAGTCCCCATGGCCCCCGCCTCATGCGAGGTAGGTCTTAAAGAGCTGATTTAATGGGCGCCTGGGTGGCTCAGATGGTTAAGCGTCTGCCTTCGGCTCAGGTCATGATCTCAGGGTCCTGGGATCGAGTCCCGCATCGGGTTCCCTGCTCAGTGCAGAGCCTCCTTCTCCCTCTCCCTCTGCCACTCCCTCTGCTTGTGCTCTTCTGTCTATCTCTCTGTCAAAATAAATAAATAAAATCTTTAAAAAAAAAAAAAAGAGCTGATTTAATTACAGTTTTGAGAAGTACAACGAAGGGTGAGCATAGAGTGCTAGAAGACAGTGTCGCAAGAGAACCGAGCTTAGACCCAAAGGGTCAGAGACGTCAAAGCCAACACATGAAGAATGAAAGGGAGTGAGGAAGGCAAGAGAGGTCGGCAGGAACCTGCCAGGCCAGCAGCAGGCAAACTTTTTCTACAGAGGGCTGGATAGTAAATACTTATAGGCCTTGCCAGCAGATCACGTCATGCCTTTTAGGCCTGATCAAAGAATGTCATCTCTGTCTTGAGGACGAGGGGCAGATGGGACAGGTGGAAGCTCTAAAAGAATTTTTTTTTAAAGATTTTTATTTTTATTTATTTGAGACAGAGAGAATGAGAGACAGAGAGCATGAGAGGGAGGAGGGTCAGAGGGAGAAGCAGACTCCCTGCCGAGCAGGGAGCCCGATGCGGGACTCGATCCCGGGACTCCAGGATCATGACCTGAGCCGAAGGCAGTCGCTTAACCAACTGAGCCACCCAGGCGCCC
>NW_027760342.1:0-299 GCF_054177405.1 Leptonychotes weddellii
TTATAGATTCCTAATGTTTTATTTCACCTGATTAATTAAATTATATTTATTTAAATGAAAAGCTGTCAAGAGACCAGAGGCTTTGAAATCAGGCAAATACGGGTTTGAATATGATCAGTAGCTTTATCATATAAAGCATGTTTTTTTCTCTTTGTAGTATGAGGCTGTTTCCTCCTAACACCTGATATTTTTTTTTTTTAAAGATTTTATTTATTTATTTGAGACAGAGAGAATGAGAGACAGAGAGCATGAGAGGGAGGAGGGTCAGAGGGAGAAGCAGACTCCCTGCCGAGCAGGGA
>NW_027760343.1:0-299 GCF_054177405.1 Leptonychotes weddellii
CATGGGACACTACATCAAAAACTAATGATGTAATGTATTGTGATTAACATAAGAAAGAGAGAGAAAGAAAAGAAAGAAAGAAAAGAAAGAAGAAAGAAAGAAAGAAAGAAAGAAAAGAAAGAAGAAAGAAAGAAAGAAAGAAAGAAAGAAAGAAAGAAAGAAAGAAAGAAAGAAAGAAAGAAAAAGAGAAAGAAAGAAAAAGAAATCCCTGGGAGCCCTAGGCAAGCACCACGGCTGTAGCATGTAGTTGCTGTTCTGACCACCAGGGGGCTCTTCTCAGGCTGCTCTCCCTCCCGCTC
>NW_027760344.1:0-299 GCF_054177405.1 Leptonychotes weddellii
GGGCGCCTGGGTGGCTCAGTTGGTTGAGCGACTGCCTTCGGCTCAGGTCATGATCCTGGAGTCCCGGGATCGAGTCCCGCATCGGGCTCCCTGCTCGGCTGGGAGTCTGCTTCTCCCTCTGACCCTCCTCCCTCTCATGCTCTCTGTCTCTCATTCTCTCTCTCAAATAAATAAATAAAATCTTTAAAAAAAAAAAAAAATGTTGGGGAATTTGTTTCCTGAATCCCCCTCAGGGGAGACAGCCATCAGAAGGCTGGAAATCATAACAAGGGTGTCCAAAAAATGATAAATAGCCAAAA
>NW_027760345.1:0-299 GCF_054177405.1 Leptonychotes weddellii
GCCGCTGTTGAGGGGCCCCTGGCTGGCTCAGTCGCTCATCAAGAGCATGCAACTCTTGATCTCAGGGTTGTAAGTGCGAGCCCCATGTTGGGTGTAAATGACTTAAAAATAAAATGTTAAAAAAAAATGCTCCGGTTGAGTTGCTGTGGCCCATGGCTAACAGATGACGTGAGAAAATAAAGCTACCCAAGGAAAAGCTTTTTGTTTTATTGCCTATTTCTATGACTCAGAAATAATTTATGGGGTTTTTGCGGGCAGAGGTCTTGAACTTCACGTTAGTGTTCACTACTGTTGGCTGA
>NW_027760346.1:0-299 GCF_054177405.1 Leptonychotes weddellii
TGGGCTTCCTGGTCAGCGGGGTGTCCACTTCTCCCTCTCCCCCTCCCCCCACGCCCTGCTGGTGCTTGAGCTCATGGGTAGTACTTGCTTGCGCACAAGTGTGCACGCTCTCTCTCTCGCAAAATAAGTATTTTTTAAAATTAGAATAAACTTGCTGTTTGCCTTATAGATATTAATTAGAGATAAAGAATATTAGTTTAAATCAAATACTGGGGAAGAGAAAGAAAAGGTTACTAGGTAAAATTCAAAAAAAAAAGTAACAGATGGGGAGGGGCTAAGTGTATTACACAGAAGTTTTA
>NW_027760347.1:0-299 GCF_054177405.1 Leptonychotes weddellii
CCAGCCTCCCGAAAGGCATGCTGGGTTACTTCAGTCTGTCATTCCCACTGCCTTGGTACGTAGCTCTACTGAACATCAGGTACCTCTCACCTCAGTGGTAAAAAAAAAAAAAAAAAATCAGTCTTTTCACATTGCATAGCCATTGGGAAATGTGGGCTGCGTTTCTTTCTCTCTGATTTCTTACATAATATAGTACATATGAACAACGCCCCCTGCCCCCAAATCTGGAATTTCTGTAGTCATTGCTGCATGTCCAGAAGAAACATGCTTCTAAACATTTGCTGACAGTTCTTCCTCTG
>NW_027760348.1:0-299 GCF_054177405.1 Leptonychotes weddellii
AGAAACATTTTTCTGTGTGTATATATAAAAATTTTTGGCATAGAAGCAAAAATCTGTTGGTAAATGAATCATATACTATTGGAGTGTACTGAAACAACAATCTGTTGGTAAATGAATTATATACAATTGCAGTGTACTTGTGTAAGTACATACACCTACATGCTTAAATAAGTACACACATATATAAAAATACACTCACGATATAAAGTACATGCACAAATATGTGTGTGCATGTATATATGTGCAAACAATGTTTCCAGGGTTAGCTTATACCAAAAGAAAATAGTCATTATCTCTAG
>NW_027760349.1:0-299 GCF_054177405.1 Leptonychotes weddellii
TAATGATGTAATGTATGGGGATTAACATAAGAATAAAAAAAAAACAGGGGGACTGCAAAAAGGGGGGACCCCAAAGCACCTAGCAGCTCCTGTTTACAGCACTTCCAAAATCCAACCTGGTGCATGTTACCAGTTCCTGAGTAAGGCCCATGATGCTCTCTGGAAATGTTTCTCTCAGGCTCTTGGCTCTCCCCTCTGAACCATTCTTCATTTTCCACAGGAAATGGTGCATATTTGCATCCAAGTAGCCTTCTCGAGTCAGCTGCTGCCCACAGGAGGCAGGTAGAAGGTGGCACGTC
>NW_027760350.1:0-299 GCF_054177405.1 Leptonychotes weddellii
TTTCCTCTTGACTCATGCTCATCGAGCAATCCAGGAACGTCCTCCTCTCCTCTTTTATGAAACTACCGGTTCTTCTTTTCCCCTCCTGGCCCTGCTCTCGTTTCTCCTATATCTTTGATGGCTTGGTTTTTGGGTTTTTTTCTAAATAAATCTCTCTGCTTAATTTTTTTACTTATGTATTTGTTTAATTATTATTATTTTTTTTTGCTTATTCTTAAATCTTGGTGATTTTCCAGACTTCTATCCTTTGAAACTTTTTTTTCACTATAGTTTTCACTAAGAGTCATCAAACCATCAAT
>NW_027760351.1:0-299 GCF_054177405.1 Leptonychotes weddellii
TTAAATAACTTTGCTTTATACTTACACTAGTCTTTTAGTCTATTTTCCTTTTAAACATTGTAACCTATTTTGGGCCTAGCTACCAGTTGTAACTATTTCAGATAGATTTTTATACCAGCCAAAAATGAGTACTTCTGGAAATGAATGATACTCCTTTTTACTAACCCTGAAGATTATACCATGAGAGGTTTTATTACAACCTAGAACCATTGTGATTTGAAAGGTTAGAGTTTCTGAACTTGTTTGACTCTCTGTTTGTCCACCGTGATAGTTAATAGTTCCTTTCTCATTCCCCGTGG
>NW_027760352.1:0-4112 GCF_054177405.1 Leptonychotes weddellii
GATGGACTCCTGTCTCACATTTAGGTCTTTCAACCATTTGGAGTCTATTTTTGTGTGTGGTGTAAGGAAATGGTCCAGTTTCATTCCTCTGCATGTGGCTATCCAGTTTTCCCAACACCATTTGTTGAAGAGACTGTCTTTTTTCCATTCATTCCACTGCATTCTTAAAAACAGTTTTTTTGGGGGGGAATTAGGGAGATTTAATCTAAAAAAAATTATGTACTTTTTACCTAGGTGACCAATAAAGTCTACATTGAATTTCTGCCATTTCCTGGAGTAGATGGTCAAATTGCCAGGTTTAGTTATGTACCAAATATGCATTGGCAGTCAGGCATTTCTTTGTAACCTTTTGTTTTTTTCTTTGTAATTGATGGAAAAATAAAGTACAACATCCAGAATGCTGAATCAGAGTTATTTTCAGACGTCTCAGATATTGCAGTACATATTCAACACAAAGAGAAGCCTTTAGCTTTGAATTTGGTTTTGAGGTGGGCCTATGTGGAATACTTTATTCCACTGAAACTAGAGCTGAATGAAGATGATAAGTTGTTTTGTTGGGAGCTTGGTGATTTAGGAATACCAGGACAGTTCAAGTAGTTGCAAAATACCACATTAATGCTGAGACCCAGAAAAAGAATAGGGTTTTACTTCTCTGATGTTCCCTGTTCAATCCCTAGACTCTGGAGTAGGGGCATGAGCAGATATAATGATAGCTAGTGGGCGCCTATTGTCCCTGTGCCACGTGGCTTTATTAGATGACTGCAGTCTTAATGACACGATGGGAAGAAGCTATATTGGAAACTGGATCCTCCTTTGTCTTCCATATTTTATGTTAAATAAATAAGCAGTTCAAGTTTCTAATAAAATATTTTTTGGTACTTGTTATAGTGTGGTCTACACTTATATTTGTGAGAAAGCCCAGCACTCATTAGCTTAGGAGGTGTGCATATGTTCAGTTTTATGGTCTTAATTCAGAGAAGCTTGTAGTGGGAAGATGAAACCAGAAGATAAGCAGTCACTTTGGTGGATGAGCAGGAGAAGGGAGGTATCATGATTTGATTCAATGAGTACTGACTAGATGGTCAGGAAGTCTGGGTTTTAATCTTGTTTCAACCAGTAACCACTTTTATGACTTTGATTTAGTTAATTCATCTCTCTGAGAATTACCTTCTTTTGTCAGAATAGGGAGTAATATTGGAATATCTTTTAGGATCTCCATTAACTCTAAATTTCCGATTTTAAGGTGGTTCACAAATATTCATGTAATAGATATAAATTATTATATTTTAAAAATCTTTGTTTCTAAAAGTGAGTATGATCCACTAGATTATGAGTTCCATGAGTTAAAAGCTATTTGTTTTTACTTACCATGGTATCTAGCATACTACCTGGAACATAGTAAGATATCACTGTATACTTACTGAAGTAATAAATGATTAATTTATTTTATTACATTAGACTTCATGTAATGGAAGGTTAGGTAAAATAGAAGATTCCCTAAGACAATTTCACACTGATGACCTGGGCTATCTCAGAGGTAATTGAACATGAAGCAGTTCATGCAATCATGCCCCTAGAGTCCATTTTTCAAATGTGTCACACATTTACAAAAAGTAGTTTATTCATCCTGATGAGAGTTGCAGTTACTAGAATTGGGAGCTTTTTTATACTACTCTAGTAAAGGAGAAAATTATGACAAGATATCATAAAATTAGCCTATTGGGAAGTCAGAGCAAAATGAGTATGAGATTCTTTTTTTTAGTTAACATGTAACGTACTATTTGTTCCAGGAGGAAAATTTAGTGATTCATCACTTACCTATCATACCCAGTGCTCATCCCAACAAGTGCCATCCTTAATGCCCATCATATATTTAGTGCATCCCCCCGCTCTCCTCCCCTCCAGCAACCCTCAGTTTTTGGTAGTTGAGTCTCTTATGGTTTGCTTCCCTCTGTTTTTATCTTATTTTTCCTTCCCTTCCCCTATGTTCATCTGTTTTGTTTCTTAAATTCCACATATGAATGAAATCATATGGTATTTGTCTTTCTTTGACTTTTTTTCGCTTAGCATAATGCTCTGTAGTTCCATCCACATTGTTGCAAATGGCAAGATTTCATTCTTTTTGATAGCCGAGTAATATTCCATTGTAAATATATATCACATCTTCTTTATTCATTCATCAGTCAGTTGATACTTGGGCTCTTTACATAATTTGGCTATAGTTGATAGTGCTGCTATAAACATTGGGGTGCATGTGCCCCTTTGATTCAGCATTTTCGTATCCTTTGGATAAATACCTAGTAGTGCAATTGCTGGATCCTATGGTAGTTCTATTTTTAACTTTTTGAGGAAACTCCATACTGTTTTCCAGTGTGGCTGTACCAGTTTGCATTCCCACCAACAGTACAAAAGGGTTCCCCTTTCTCTAAATCCTTGCCAACATCTGTTGTTTTCTGAGTTGTTAATTTTAGCCATTCCTGGCGGTGTGAGGTGGTATCTCATTGTGGTTTTGATTTGTATATCCCTGATGGTGAGTGATACTGAGCATCTTTTCATGTGTCTATTAGACATTTTTATGTCTTCTTTGGAGAAATGTCTGTTCATGTCTTCTGCCTATTTATTAAATGGATTATTTATTTTTGGGGTGTTGATTTTGATGAGTTCTTTATAGATTCTGGATACTAGCTCTTTATCTGATATGTCATTTGCAAATATCTTCTCCAGTTCTGTAGGTTGCCTTTTAGTTTTGTTGATTGTTTCCTTTGCTGTGCATAAGCTTTTTATCTTGGTGAGGTCCCAATAGTTCATTTTTGCTTTTGTTTCCTTTGGCTCTGGTGATGTGTCTAGTAAGAAGTTGCTGCAGCGGAGGTCAAAGAGGTTGTTGCCTGTGTTCTCCTCTAAGATTTTGATGGTTTCCTGTCTCACATTTGGTCTTTCATCCATTTTGAATTTATTTTTGTGTGGTGTAAGAAAGTGGTCCAGTGTTTTTTTTTTTTTACACACCATAGTAATTTATTATCCAAACTAGCATGCTTTATAATTACACCAAGATAATGGATACAGACTAGGACTCTCCCAGTCAACCTGGGACACATAGTCACCTACTTATATATAGTCTTCCAATATGACAAGAAGCTCTCAATAAGATTGGTTACTCTGTTCCTGGGGTTTTACACATTTATTCCAATACCTTCACGGTGGAGAGAAATTTAGTAAAGACTTCACATCCCTTAATAGAATTAGTCAGAAAGTGGTCCAGTTTTGTTCTTCTCCATTTTGCTGTCCAGTTTTCCCACTACCATTTGTTGAAGACACTGTCCTTTTCTCATTGGATATTCTTTCCTGCTTTGTTGAAGATTAGTTTACCATAAAGTTGTGGGTCCATTTCTGAGTCCTCTCTTGTGTTCCACTGATCTATGTGTCTGTTTTTGTGCCAGTACCATACTGTCTTGATCACTACAGCTTTGTAATACAGCTTGAAGTCTGAAATCTTGATGCCTCCAGCTTTGCTTTTCTTTTTCAACATTACTTTGACTATTTGGGTGGGGTCTTTTCTGATTCCATACAAATTTTAGGATTGTTTGTTCTAGTTCTGTGAAAAATGCTGGTGGTATTTTGATCAGAATTGCATTGAATGTGTAAATTGCTTTGGGTAATATAGACATTTTTAACAATGTTTGTTCTTCCAATCCATGAGGATGAAATGTTTTCCCATTTCTTTGTGTCCTCTTCAACTTCTTTCATTAAATGTTCTACAGTTTTCAGAGTTCAGATCTTTTACCTCTTTGGTTAGGTTTATTCCTAGGTGTCTTATGCGTTTTGGTGCAATTGTAAATGGGATCGATTCCTTGATTTCTTTTTCTGCTGCTTCATTATTGGTGTATAGAAATGCAACAGATTTCTGTACATTGATTTTACATCCTGCGACTTGGCTGAATTCATGTATTAGTTCTAGCAATTTTTTGGGGGAGTCTTTTGGGCTTTCTACATAGAGTGTCATGTCGTCTGTAAATAGTGAACAGTTTGACTTCTTCCTTGCCGATTTGGATGCCTTTTATTTTCTTTTTGTTGTCTGATTGCTGTGGCTAAGACTTCCAGTACTATGTTAAATA
>NW_027760353.1:0-299 GCF_054177405.1 Leptonychotes weddellii
TTTTTTTTTTTAAGATTTTTATTTATTTATTTGAAGAGAGAGTGAGTGCGGGAACACATGCAGGGGGAGTGGGAGAGGGAGAAGCAGGCTTCCTGCAGAGCAGGGAGCCCGATGTAGGGCTCGATCCCAGGACCCTGAGATCATGACCTAAGCTGAAGGCAGATGCTTAATGACTGAGCCACCCAGGCACCCCTCTGTACATTGCTCTTATATCCACTGTTTGGTCCTGTGAACTCAGCCACCTCAGTGCCTCCCAGATCCACAGCTCTGCCTCTTCAACTCAAGGAGACTCTTACCCT
>NW_027760354.1:0-299 GCF_054177405.1 Leptonychotes weddellii
CCTTATCTAATCAGTCCATCTCCACTTGGTTTTTCCATGTTTTCAGTTTCGTAAATGGCCCCGTTTGTTAATCTTCATGTTTTATGCTCTGTCGTAAAACCAGGCAGGGCTGCTGGTGGAGGGGGCTGCTGGGAGAGGAAGCGATGAGGAAGAGGCCACGTCACCAGGGCCTGCAGGGACAGGAGGCTGGGGACCTGCCCGTGTTGCTCTGCCCCCCAAGTGGCTTGGGTCTGTGCCAGCACAGGCCCCAGCTCCGGGAGGAGAAGAGGCCCGGCTCCCCCCGTCATGGAGCGGCCGTG
>NW_027760355.1:0-299 GCF_054177405.1 Leptonychotes weddellii
GTCCAGCAGCGACCCCGAAGGGGCAGAGGGAGGAGGGGCAGGTGCCGACTCAGCAGACAGGAGGCCGCACGATGAACGAATCAACGCAAACGCAGCACTTGCGAGAAATCAGTACAAACCAGAACACAAAACCAGGCAAAGAAACGGGGAGAAAGAACACACTCCCACGACTAACAAAATCAAACACGTCCTGAGACGCAGCTTTGCCCAAGTCCGTGCAGACCGTGTGCGGACCGGACGCCAGGCACCTCTGGGGGGCGGGTCGCACTCACTGAGCCCAGAAAACCCTACATTCTCTC
>NW_027760356.1:0-299 GCF_054177405.1 Leptonychotes weddellii
CAGGCCCTCTGCTGTATTTATGGTGTTCTCCCCTTCCAGAGACACTTCCCCAGTTATTACGGGAGTGGCGGTGATCTGCAGTGATGGACAACATTGATACTTTCCTCTTGACTCATGCTCATCGAGCAATCCAGGAACGTCCTCCTCTCCTCTTTTATGAAACTACCGGTTCTTCTTTTCCCCTCCTGGCCCTGCTCTCGTTTCTCCTATATCTTTGATGGCTTGGTTTTTGGGTTTTTTTCTAAATAAATCTCTCTGCTTAATTTTTTTACTTATGTATTTGTTTAATTATTATTATT
>NW_027760357.1:0-299 GCF_054177405.1 Leptonychotes weddellii
AGAAGACAGGTGCAGAGAGAGATTCTGTCACATGCACCTTCAACAGTAAAACCATTCTCTGGATGTTTGGAAAAAACAGATTTGGAGTAAATAGGTCTTTGTAAAACTCAGAATTCCTAATACATCAGGCAGTAGTTCTCAAACTTTTGCTCCTAGATCATGGAGCATTTATAAATGGAATTATCTGGATGGTGACCCCGCAAATCAATGTCTTTTTACATGTGGCTTGTTGAATAGATCTCACTGAAAACTGAGCAGTCCCCTCATTCAGGGTTAATCCTGACATGATGAGGAATTGG
>NW_027760358.1:0-299 GCF_054177405.1 Leptonychotes weddellii
TTCCAATCTTTTCATACTGGTTGAGACCTGATTTGTGACCTAGGATGTGATCTATTCTGGAGAATGTTCCATGGGTACTAGAGAAGAATGTGTATTCTGTTGCTTTAGGATGGAATGTTCTGAATATATCTGTGAAGTCCATTTGGTCCAGTGTGTCATTTGAAGCCTTTATTTTCTTGTTGATCTTTTGCTTAGATGATCTGTCCTTTTCAGTGAGGGGGGTGTTAAATTCCCCCACTATTACTGTATTGCTGTCAATGAGTTTCTTTGCTTTTGTTATTAATGGACTTATATAATTG
>NW_027760359.1:0-299 GCF_054177405.1 Leptonychotes weddellii
TGGCCAAGGCCGTTTCTCTGCCAGCCCCCTGTCCTTGCCTGAACCACCCTCCACCTGCCGGCACGTCAAGAACGTTGGGTCAGCGTGGCCGTGACAATGCCCGCCCGGTCCCTGCCGGCCACTGGGGCTTGTAAACAGCAAACACTCATCTCTCCCGGTTCTGGGGGCCAGACGTCAAGGTCCGGGTCCTGCAGGCTTGGTGTCAGGTGGGGACCCTTTCCCTGTTCCTGTGTCCTCTCGTGGAGGAAGGGCGTCGCCGGGGTCTTTCCCATGGCCCTAATCCCATCGTAGGGGCTCCC
>NW_027760360.1:0-299 GCF_054177405.1 Leptonychotes weddellii
CGAACCTGACTGTAAGTTCTAAGTCCCGGACATGTCCCTCAGACGGTGGCCTCGGGTGACCTGGTATCATTGTGAAAGTAAAGGAAGCTGGGAGCAAACGCTTGGATTTGATCCAGTCCCCTGCCTGTATTCTTGTCCTCAGTGGTGTGACCGAGACAAGGTGGCCTGGGGTCCAGATGAGCCAAATAGCAGTTATCCTTGCTGGGAGACTGGGGACGAGTCGTTGGGTGGTTGGAGTGGGTGGGCGGAGGTGATCCCCGCTCCTGGCTGAGTTGGGAGGGGTTTTGGGTGGCCCGTCC
>NW_027760361.1:0-299 GCF_054177405.1 Leptonychotes weddellii
AATACCCTCCAGTTCCATCCACGTCGTTGCAAATGGCAAGATCTCATTCCTTTTGATAAAGCCCATACCTTTTAAACCCAAAGTCACTGAGGCTCCTTATGACATTAAGGATTCAAGGCCTGCAGCCCCTGAGGGAACAGCCCAGGCCCAGGCAGAGAGGGGCAGAGAGCCAGAGTCCTCAGCCAGGCGGGACTTTTCAGGCAGGATTCTGTAAGAAGCTGATAACCAGGCCAGCTGCCCCTGACCTACCACCCGCCAGAGGCCAGGAACCCCAAAGTGCTGCATCATCCCTTTCTCCC
>NW_027760362.1:0-4112 GCF_054177405.1 Leptonychotes weddellii
GCGATGGACTCTGAAAAACAAACTGAGGGTTCTAGAGGGGAGGGGGGTGGGAGGATGGGTTAGCCTGGTGGTGGGTATTGAGGAGGGCACATTCTGCATGGAGCACTGGGTGTTATGCACAAACAATGAATCATGGAACACTTCATCTAAAACTAATGATGTAATGTATGGGGATTAACATAAGAATAAAAAAAAAAGGCTAGTCATATGATTGATATTTTACCAACGAGATAAATGTGGAAAAATGTCACTTTTCCTTTAATTAGTTCTGTCAGTAGAAACTTGGCAAGAGATAATAATGAGATATTGGCATTTAGGCATGTTCATATTTACTTTGTGATTTAGGATTATGATGACGTTCATGTATCCTTACAGTGACCCTGTCTAGTTTAGAAGTTCTGAAATTATAGCATCAAACCTCTTTCCCATTCCTCCGGGCAGAAACAGCAACATTCAGCAAACACTGGAGTTTTGATCAGATACGGCCACACAGCCATAAAACACATTTGATTTTATATTAACCAACTAATCTTTATGACTTGAAAAATAGGCTTTTAATTTTCTTTTTCTGAAAAATTTTGCTGCATAGTTTAATCTGCATTTTGTATTTTGTTTTATTTTTGTTTTTTCAACTCTTCACCATGTTTTGCATGATCAAAGGTATTGTTTTCAAACCTAAAATAAAGGGAGCTGGTTTTCTTTTCCTGTTTTATTAGAGAGCCTTGGAACACGTGTATGACCATGGCTTTTTACTTTTCTGGTTCAAATTACTAGAATTCAGAACTTAGCCTTGGCATTCCATTAATAGAAAAACCAATGGAGAATTAGTTCCTTACTGATTTAAAAACATAATTTTTTTTAAATGCATGATGATTCCATGAAGGAAAAAAGGTAACAGACATGCTAGTTAGGCTGGGAGAATCAAGCTTAACAATAATAACAGGTACTATTTATTGAACTTCTTGTCTGTACCTGAAAATTTACATGAATAATTTTACCTTTTGTTTCTGTTAATAAGGTGGGTCAGGTACTCAGGCAAACCCTCTCACTGAAAACTACTAAAAATGCTGTATAATGGTGCTTAAAAGCATTAATGAACGGGTGATAAAGTCAGGAATTGTCAAGCTAAAATCAAGGCAGGTGAAAATAGAAATCCAGAGAACTAAGCTACCTCTAAATTTTAGTTTTGTCCTAAGGATACTTACTGAACCTAGTAGCCTTCAGCTTCAGCTTCCTCATAGAGTTATGAGACAGGAAATAAAACTCAGTTGTGTAGTCCAGTAAAGGAGTTTCTTTCAGAAAGCTGGGACAGGAGCACTTTGCCCTCCATATAAAGGTGAACTGGAAGATGCTACCCTCCACTTAGAAACAAATGCATGGAGCATATGAAAAAGATTAAGAAACACAAAGGAGAGAGTGAGATATCTGCCACAAGATTAAGTTTCATAAAGAGATAATAAAAAGTGAGAGAATTTTTTCAGAATTATTGAAAGACATAAATCCTCAGATAAATAAAGCCAATGAATCCAAAGCAGGTATTAAAGAAGAAACATTCACCAAAATACATTAGCTTGAAACCAGAGAACACAAAAGATAAAATATCTGTAAGGCAGTCAGGAGGAACAAACGGATCACTAACAAGGGATGGTTGACAGCTGATTTCTTACAGCAGTAATGGAAGCCAGAAGCCAGTGAAATGGTATCTTCACTTTGCCAAGAAGAAATAATTGTCAATGAGGAATTATTTTTTGTATGCACATATTTAATTTTCTATAAATAGAAGCATATATAATGCATTTTAAAGTCATTTTTTAAATTAAATATTAATTTTCATCTGATTGTAGATTCACATGCAGTTGTGAGAAATGCTACATTTCTCTTATACATTTTACTTTGTTTATCCCAATGGTAACATATTAAAATCTGTACAACCATGTATAGTAGCAACAACCATGATGTTGACATTGAAGTCAAGGTAAAGAACATTTCCATCTCTTCAAGGACACCTCATATTGCCCTTTTTAAATTATACCCACTTCCTCCCACCCTCCATTTCCTACTTAACCCCTAGCAACTATTAATATGTTTTCTATAATTTTGTCATTTTAAAAATGCCATATAAATGGAATTATGCAGTATTTAACCTTTTGACATTGGCTTTTTCACTCAAAATAATTCTCTAGAGATTTACCCAGGTTCTCAGTAATATTTCACTATATGGATGTCACAATAATCATAATGATAATAATAAAAAAATCTTTTTTAAAATATATTTTTAAAGATTTTATTTATTTGAGAGAGAGAGCGAGCACGCACAAGCAGAGGGAGCAGCAGGCAGAGGAAGAGGGAGAAGCACGCTCCCCACTGAACAGAGATCCTGCCATGGGGATAATTCCCAGGACTCTGGGATCATGACCTGAGCTGAAGGCAGAAGCTTAACCGACTGAGCCACACAGGCACTCCCAGAATATGCATTTTATTAAGTTCCCAGAATTATCTTCATATACAGAAAATGCCCTGAGAAACTGGCCATATCTATCTGGCTTTCCTGAAGTCTTAAGCCCCCTTTGACCATATCTGACTGAACCACCCAGGCGCCCCTAGAAATTCATTCATTCTTTCTCTCTTTCTCTTTCTTTCTTTCTTTCTTTCCTTCCTTCCTTCCTTCCTTCCTTCTTCCCTCCCTCCCTCCCTCCCTTCTTTTCCTTTCTTTTTTTATTATGTTAATCACCATATATTACATCATTAGTTTTTGATGTAGTGTTCCATGATTCATTGTTTGTGTATAACACCCAGTGCTCTATTCAATACGTGCCCTCTGTAATAGCCATCACCAGGCTAACACATCCCCCCACCCGCTCCCCTCTAGAACCCTCAGTTTGTTTCTCAGAGTCCATAGTCTCTCATGGTTCGTCTCCCCATCCGATTTCCCCCCCTTCATTCTTCCCTTCCTACTATCTTCTTTTTCTTTCTTTCTTTTTTTTTAACATATAATGTATTATTTGTTTCAGAGGTACAGGTCTATGATTCATCAGTTTTACACAATTCACAGCGCTCACCATAGCACATACACTCCCCAGTGACTATCACCTAGCCACCCCATCCCTCCCATCCCCCACCACTCCAGCAACCCTCAGTTTTTTTCCTGAGATTAAGAATTCCTCATATCACTGAGATCATATGATACATGTCTTTCTCTGATTGACTTATTTTGCTTAGCATAATACCCTCTAGTTCCATCCATATCATTGCAAATGGCAAGATATTTTTTTTGATGGCTGCATAATATTCCATTGTATGTATATATATATTCTTTATCCATTCATCTGTTGATGAACATCTTGGCTCTTTTCCATAGTTTGGCTATTGTGGACATTGCTGCTATAAACATTGGGGTGCACGTACCCCTTCGGATCCCTACATTTGTATCTTTGGGGTAAATACCCAGTAGGCAATTGCTGGGTGGTACAGTAGCTTTATTTTCAACTTTCTGAGGAACCTCCATACTGTTTTCCAGAGTGGCTGTACCAGCTTGCATCCCACCAACAGTATAGGAGGGTTCCCCTTTCTCCCCATCCTTGCCAACATCTGTCATTTCCTGACTTGTTAATTTTAGCCATTCTGACTGGTGTGAGGCAGTATCTCATTGAGGTTTTGATTTGCATTTCCCTGATGCCAAGCGATGTTGAGCACTTTTTCATGGGTCTGTTGGCCATTTGGATTTTCTTCTTTGGAAAAATGTCTGTTCATGTCTTCTGCCCATTTCTTGATTGGGTTATTTGTTCTTTGGGTGTTGAGTTTGATAAGTTCTTTATAGATTTTGGATACTAGCCCTTTATCTGATATGTCATTTGCAAATATCTTCTCCCATTCTGTTGGTTGTCTTTTGGTTTTGTGGACTGTTTCTTTTGCTGTGCAAGAGCTTTTTATCTTGATGAAGTCCCAATAGTTCATTTTTGCCCTTGCTTCCCCTGCCTTTGGTGATGTTTCTAGGAAGAAGTTGCTGTGGCTGAGGTCAAAGAGGTTGCTGCCTGTGTTCTCCTTTAGGATTTTGTTGGACTCCTGTCTCACATTGAGGTCTTTCAACCATTTTGAGTCTGTTTTTGTGTGTG
>NW_027760363.1:0-299 GCF_054177405.1 Leptonychotes weddellii
GTCCAGCAGCGACCCCGAAGGGGCAGAGGGAGGAGGGGCAGGTGCCGACTCAGCAGACAGGAGGCCGCACGATGAACGAATCAACGCAAACGCAGCACTTGCGAGAAATCAGTACAAACCAGAACACAAAACCAGGCAAAGAAACGGGGAGAAAGAACACACTCCCACGACTAACAAAATCAAACACGTCCTGAGACGCGGCTTTGCCCAAGTCCGTGCAGACCGTGTGCGGACCGGACGCCAGGCGCCCCTGGGGGGCGGGTCGCACTCACTGAGCCCAGAAAACCCTACATTCTCTC
>NW_027760364.1:0-299 GCF_054177405.1 Leptonychotes weddellii
TAATGATGTAATGTATGGGGATTAACATAAGAATAAAAAAAAAACAGGGGGACTGCAAAAAGGGGGGACCCCAAAGCACCTAGCAGCTCCTGTTTACAGGACTTCCAAAATCCAACCTGGTGCATGTTACCAGTTCCTGAGTAAGGCCCATGATGCTCTCTGGAAATGTTTCTCTCAGGCTCTTGGCTCTCCCCTCTGAACCATTCTTCATTTTCCACAGGAAATGGTGCATATTTGCATCCAAGTAGCCTTCTCGAGTCAGCTGCTGCCCACAGGAGGCAGGTAGAAGGTGGCACGTC
>NW_027760365.1:0-299 GCF_054177405.1 Leptonychotes weddellii
TCTGATTCCATAATTCTTATACTTACTACTTTTTCAGAATTTCTCAAATAGCCTCAGACTGTACTCACTAGTGCATTTTCTTAATCATACATCATGACTCAGTTTTTTTTTTTTTTTAAAGATTTTATTTATTTATTTGAGAGAGAGAGAATGAGAGACAGAGAGCACGAGAGGGAAGAGGGCAGAGGGAGAAGCAGACTCCCTGCTGAGCAGGGAGCCCGATGTGGGACTCGATCCTGGGACTCCAGGATCATGACCTGAGCCGAAGGCAGTCGCTTAACCAACTGAGCCACCCAGGC
>NW_027760366.1:0-299 GCF_054177405.1 Leptonychotes weddellii
CATGGGACACTACATCAAAAACTAATGATGTAATGTATTGTGATTAACATAAGAAAGAGAGAGAAAGAAAAGAAAGAAAGAAAAGAAAGAAGAAAGAAAGAAAGAAAGAAAGAAAAGAAAGAAGAAAGAAAGAAAGAAAGAAAGAAAGAAAGAAAGAAAGAAAGAAAGAAAGAAAGAAAGAAAAAGAGAAAGAAAGAAAGAAAAAGAGAAAGAAAGAAAAAGAAATCCCTGGGAGCCCTAGGCAAGCACCACGGCTGTAGCATGTAGTTGCTGTTCTGACCACCAGGGGGCTCTTCTCA
>NW_027760367.1:0-299 GCF_054177405.1 Leptonychotes weddellii
AAATTTTGGAATAAGAATTATTTCTGTTACTATATTATTATTTATTGCAAGTGGTTTTTAATATTATTATTGATGTTGTGTTGTGTATAACTTTATTGACAGTCTTTTATTTTTTTTTGACAGTCTTTTAGACATACTTTTAGGTTATGCTACTTTTATTTCTATTATCACAATACATCCACTATCAAATATTTATTCTGATGACTCTTAGTTACCTGGACATTTTTTTAAGGGAACATTTTACAGATGTATACTTATTGAACTCTTCTATTCTTGAAAGTACACACACACACACATAC
>NW_027760368.1:0-299 GCF_054177405.1 Leptonychotes weddellii
AGCGTTATATTAGTTTCAGGTGTACAATATAGTGATTCAACAATTGTGTGCATTACTCGGTGCTCATCATGGTAAGCATGCTGTCAATCCCCTTCACCTGTTTCCCCTATCCCCCCACCTGCTTCCCCTCTGGTGACCAGTAATTTGTTCTCTATATTTAAGAGTCTGGGTTTTTTGTTTGTCTGTCTCTGTATTTGTTCATTTGTTTTGTTTCTTAAATTCCACATATGAGTGAAATCATACGGTATTTGTCTTTCTTTGACTTATTTCACTTAGCATCGTACCATTCTAGATCCATC
>NW_027760369.1:0-299 GCF_054177405.1 Leptonychotes weddellii
GGAGCTCTGCCACACTCAGGGACCTCTGGTCTTTCTGTGACCCCGAGGGTCCTGAGACCACACTGTCCCACGAGGGCTCCACCCCCTGCTTAGCCACTGAAGTGACGTCCCTCAGCTGAGCCGACTTCTAAAAGTTCCAATTTTGTGCTCCGCGGCTCTATCACTTGCCAGAAGCGGTGGACAGAGGCCCCCTCCCCCACTATCTGTCCTCCCTAGTATCACCTCGGATTCACTTCTCCGCACGTCCTACCTTCCAGAAAGTGGTTGCTTTTCTGTTCAGAGAGTTGTTGCTATTCTTT
>NW_027760370.1:0-299 GCF_054177405.1 Leptonychotes weddellii
CCAGCCTCCCGAAAGGCATGCTGGGTTACTTCAGTCTGTCATTCCCACTGCCTTGGTACGTAGCTCTACTGAACATCAGGTACCTCTCACCTCAGTGGTAAAAAAAAAAAAAAAAAATCAGTCTTTTCACATTGCATAGCCATTGGGAAATGTGGGCTGCGTTTCTTTCTCTCTGATTTCTTACATAATATAGTACATACGAACAACGCCCCCTGCCCCCAAATCTGGAATTTCTGTAGTCATTGCTGCATGTCCAGAAGAAACATGCTTCTAAACATTTGCTGACAGTTCTTCCTCTG
>NW_027760371.1:0-299 GCF_054177405.1 Leptonychotes weddellii
TGAGGCGACGGGTAGGTCACCCAGCCTGATCGATCGTGGCACCCACTTCACAGTGTGTGCATGCCTCTGAATGCCAGGTCATACCCCTTAAGTATATACCATTGTTCTTGGTCAGTTGTACCTCAGTAAAGCCGAAAAAATTCCCAAGACTTAAAAAAAGAGAAGAACTTGGGGCGCCTGGGTGGCTCAGTTGGTTAAGCGACTGCCTTCGGCTCAGGTCATGATCCTGGAGTCCCGGGATCGAGTCCCGCATCGGGCTCCCTGCTCGGCAGGGAGTCTGCTTCTCCCTCTGACCCTCC
>NW_027760372.1:0-299 GCF_054177405.1 Leptonychotes weddellii
TGGAACACTACATCAAAAACTAATGATGTAATGTATGGTGATTAACATACCATAATAAAGTAAAATAAAATAATAAAATAAAATAAATATAAAATAAATAAAATAAAATAAGTGCCTAGTGATCCAAACTATGAATTCAACAACATTTTAGATAAAGTTGTATTCTATTAATCACAAATCAAAAGGTCTCATAGATAAATTAACTGTTGCAGAAAATAATCGGTTTTTAAAACTTTATAAAGAAAATCCTCACCCCTGCAAAAAAGTAAGTAAAATTCAATCATCTTATTAAGAAATGT
>NW_027760373.1:0-4112 GCF_054177405.1 Leptonychotes weddellii
GACTCCCCTCTGAGTAAAAGCAGGATTTGTCCGGTTGGGCCCTGAAGTTTTATGAGACACTTCCAGGGTTTCTTCCATTGAAACCCTGCTTACTAGGATGTCAGCGTCTGCATTTAACAGATGAAGAGAATGGGTGCATACGAGGCCTTTGCTTCTTAACCTCTAAGCGTGGCCTCCATGGAAGTTTCCAGAGAAAGAAGATCCTTGGGGAGGGTGCCTGAGAAGACTAAGGACAGCTATTCTTTGAATGTTCTAGAACTTACTCTTGGTTCAAGTCGATTTGGCACAATCTGATTCCTTTGACTATACCACGTCCACTTCCTGAGAAACAATATCCTTTATTGAACTTTGGTTTGCAGGCAGGTCCTGGCCCTCCTCACAAGACTGGACCAGAGAGAACTCTCACAGTCCCATCACTGTGTTGACTTCGAGGATGTGGCTGAGACTGTGGAAACTGACATCATCCTGGGCTCCCATCCTAAGGACCTTTAAGAAATCTGGACTTATCATAGAATTGGAATTAGTCGTGGGCCTCCTTAGCACTTTGTATTTATTGTCATTTGTTTTCTATTGCACAAGCACCGTGGAGGGATTGACCAGGCTTTTCTTATTCTAATGACTGCTGAAAACATCAGAATAAATCCATGCCAATCCTGTGCAAGCTTGTGGATATTTAAGGCATGCATTTTTATATTTGCTTTCTTCTTAACTGCTAAATGTATCATTTTCTAGTTTAATTTCCTTCCATTTTATATAAATTGCCTTGCTTTAGAATATGGTGCCCTTATAAACCATGTTAATATCTTTTGGCAGTCTGTTGAGAAAACAAAATTACTTAATTTTAATTTTTAAGTCAGTGGATCTCCAGTTGGGGTTTATAAGGTGATACAGTGAGCATATAAAGAAAATGATATCAATTTATATTTGTTTTCATGTAACAAGCTATATCCATATTATTTATATAACTAAAAATGTACCTAATCTTTAGAATCAGGGCCCTTACTAGGCCCTGGAATACAGAACCCACATTCTGTATAGAGTACCTGGAGGACATAACCATATGGTATATCAAGGAAGATCTATATGTGCAGATTGGGTGGGCTTAATACATCTAAAAACTATTAAAAACATACATAAGCTTTTTTGTGCTGTCTTTGGATTTCAAAGATTGAAAAATACTGGAAACATCCATTTAACAAAATAAATTAAACTGATACTGACATGTGCTGTCTGCAGACTTCTCCATAGCGGAAAATGCAAAGAAGACACAAAGAAAATGTACAGAGTTTTAAAGTAAACATTACACGTTTATATTCTGTCAAGTGTGAAGACAAGAGAAATACATTTTAAAACATGAGGAACTTGAGAATATAGCTCTTCTGTGTAATCTTCTTGAAAAAAGTTTCTCATTCTTCCAACTACTTAAAAAAACCCTGATTAACAATTCTTTTATATTATCCAGACTTCCTCAGCTGTGATCCCTTTATCTATTCTCTATCAGAGATGAATCCATGGTCCAAAGTTATAATCTTTAAGTTCGCATACACCCCTGCTTCTTCTCTCTGGGTCAGCTTACAAACTCTGGGTAAGTCCACAGGTCTATCCTCTCTCCGCTGTACTTCCCCACTAAGGGGTGCTCCACAAAATATGACACAGCCAATTAGATGAGGCTCTCGTACTAAGCAGGGGTGAGGAGACAGTGCAGCACGGTCTAGGTTGAAATGTGGGACCGGAGCTAGCCTCCGGGACAAAGGACCCAGTGCATCGGGGAATGCCAAGTAAAACCACTGCACACCCACTGGAAAGGCTAAAATGAAAAGCCTTGGCCATACCTAGTGTTGGCGAGGGCGTGGTGGGGCCTGGACTCTCACTCGCACCTGGTAAAAACGTAAAATAGGACCACCAATTTAGAAAACCGTTTGGTAGTTTCTTAATACGTGAGCAAAACCTCTCCTATACCCAGCATCCCACTCCTAGCTATCTACCCAAGGGAGAAGGCCATAGAGCCCCCACAAAAATCTACTTGTGCATGAATGTTCCTGGCAGTTTTATTTGTGAGAGCCAAAAAATGGAAACAAGTTGAATGTCCATCAAAAGGTGCACAAATAAGTTGTGGTATATCCATATAATGGACAATGGCTCAGCAAAATAGAGATGAATAAACTATTGATGCATCAAGAATATGGATAAATTACAAACTAACTATGCTGAGGGAATGGAGCCAGCAAAAAGGACAAATACATTATGATTCCATTTATAAGACCCTGGAGAATGGAAACTGATTCATATTGACAGAAAGGAAATTAGAGGTTGCTGTGGGAGAGTGTGGGGATGGACAGAGGAAGGAGGAGTAAGTGGGCACGAGAAAAGCTAGGAAGTGCTAGATGTGTTCACAGGTTGGATTCCGATGATGCTGTCATGGGCATCTACATGTGTTGAAACTTATCCAGTTGTGTGTTTTAAACATGTGTGGTTTACCGAGTGTCAGTTACACCTACATAGAGCTGTTTAAAAAAACCGGAAAACTATACTTTCTAACCACAACATAAAATCATTAGAATCTCAAAACAAAGCATTAAAATTTTAAATGGTGGAAAATAAAATGCTGTCAAGAAATTATCATCAAAACAAGACGCTATCCCCCGATCACTGAAAAGCAAATTATTTCAGACTTTCAAACCACATAAACAGTTAAGTCCCCAAACATACTGACACACCTTCAGAACTATCAATTAATGGACCGTATGCTGCCTGATCCCAGTGTCTGGAAGCTAGAGAAACAAGGCATGGCCCTGGAAGAAAAGCAGCTGGCCACAGTTATGAGGGAAGGTACAGAAACTGGACAAAATACTATGGGTCAAAGTAGCCATCGACACTTTTTATTTTTATTTTTTTTTAAGATTTTATTTATTTATTTGACAGAGAGAGACAGAGTGAGAGCAGGAACACAAGCAGGGGGAGTGGGAGAGGGAGAAGCAGGCTTACCGCGGAGCACGGAGCCGGACGCGGGGCTCGATCCCAGAACCCTGGGATCATGACCGGAGCCGAAGGCAGACGCTTAACGACTGAGCCACCCAGGCGCCCCGCCATCGACACTTTTTAAACACCAAAACCAACCACTGTATTCTTCAGAAATGAAAGCACCGTTTACTTCAAAAAGTGGCCCGTTCATGTTAACACAAAAGTAGACTAAATGAGAACCACGACCAGGATCACAAAGTCCTGAAATTAAAATCAATCTCTTAAAATAATACAGTGAAATGCAATGCAATGCAAATAATAATTTAAAAATATAAGGAGTATCTTTCTTAAACCAGGAGCTGTTAGATACTTAAAGATAAATGTGCAGGTATTCCTACTATGAAAATTATTTATTTATTTTTTTTTTTAAAGGATTTTATTTTTTTTTTAAGTTTTTTTATTTATTTATTCGAGAGAGAGAGAGAGTGAGAGAGAGAGCGCAAGAGGGGGTAGGGTTAGAGGGAGAAGCAGACTCCCTGCCGAGCAGGGAGCCCGATGCGGGACTCGATCCCAGGACTCCGGGATCATGACCTGAGCCGAAGGCAGTCGCTTAACCAACTGAGCCACCCAGGCGCCCTATGAAAATTATTTAAAACAATTTTGCATGTTTCAGTTTGTACTCTGAGGAAAAAAAATAAGTTACAAATGCTACCCATAAAATAAATTATTATTTATGAATAATTCAAGTGTGTGTTTGAAAAATTCAAGAAGATCAACTGGTAGGATTAAGATCCCTGGTTGCAAGATAACTATTTAATATTATGTCAAAGATTCCCATTCACAATAGCGACAAAAATATATACACATAGAAATCAACTTAACCACGGGAATGAAGGACCTATTGAAACAAGACTGGAGTACTCTAGTAAATTACAGAAAAGAAGGTGACTCCGGGGCGCCTGGGTGGCTCAGTTGGTTAAGCGACTGCCTTCGGCTCAGGTCATGATCCTGGAGTCCCGGGATCGAGTCCCGCATCGGGCTCCCTGCTTGGCGGGGAGTCTGCTTCTCCCTCTGACCCTCCTCCCTCTCATGCTCTGTGTCTCTCATTCTCTCTGTCTCAAATAAATAAATAAAATCTTTAAAAAAAAAAA
>NW_027760374.1:0-299 GCF_054177405.1 Leptonychotes weddellii
TTGGGCCTCATTCGCCCACTCAATTCCACTTAATTGAATGGGACACTGTATGCTCTTCATTCTAAGAGTTTTTATTAATCCCCTCATGAGAATGTATATAGTCTCTAGAGTTATGGAACCCAGCCCCGAACTCATTGTCAAATGCTACGATTACAGTCATGTCAGTGGAACGAGGCATGGACGGATTGACCAAGCCAGTCAGGAACAGAGCATTTAGGACCAAAATGTTCCTAACTTACTCGGAAGTAACAGTTACTTCTGGCCATCTCCCCATTTCCACTGCTTCCTATAACAAATCT
>NW_027760375.1:0-299 GCF_054177405.1 Leptonychotes weddellii
CAGGCCCTCTGCTGTATTTATGGTGTTCTCCCCTTCCAGAGACACTTCCCCAGTTATTACGGGAGTGGCGGTGATCTGCAGTGATGGACAACATTGATACTTTCCTCTTGACTCATGCTCATCGAGCAATCCAGGAACGTCCTCCTCTCCTCTTTTATGAAACTACCGGTTCTTCTTTTCCCCTCCTGGCCCTGCTCTCATTTCTCCTATATCTTTGATGGCTTGGTTTTTGGGTTTTTTTCTAAATAAATCTCTCTGCTTAATTTTTTTACTTATGTATTTGTTTAATTATTATTATT
>NW_027760376.1:0-299 GCF_054177405.1 Leptonychotes weddellii
GCAATATAATTAACAGACTTCATTAAATCAAAATACATAAAATACTATAATGCTAAAGCTAAAACTGCAGTATATACATTGTTTTCAAGTGCACTTCGATTATTTAGGAAAACGGCAAGTCTCATCTTCCAAATAATTTAAATCAGGAGCATATGTTCTCTGTCAAGTTTGGAATGAAGTTATATTTCTTTTTTTTTTTAAATTTTTTATTATGTTAATCACCATACATTACATCATTAGTTTTTTTTTTTTTTAAGATTTTATTTATTATTTATTTGAGACAGAGAGAATGAGAGACA
>NW_027760377.1:0-299 GCF_054177405.1 Leptonychotes weddellii
AGAAGACAGGTGCAGAGAGAGATTCTGTCACATGCACCTTCAACAGTAAAACCATTCTCTGGATGTTTGGAAAAAACAGATTTGGAGTAAATAGGTCTTTGTAAAACTCAGAATTCCTAATACATCAGGCAGTAGTTCTCAAACTTTTGCTCCTAGATCATGGAGCATTTATAAATGGAATTATCTGGATGGTGACCCCACAAATCAATGTCTTTTTACATGTGGCTTGTTGAATAGATCTCACTGAAAACTGAGCAGTCCCCTCATTCAGGGTTAATCCTGACATGATGAGGAATTGG
>NW_027760378.1:0-299 GCF_054177405.1 Leptonychotes weddellii
TGGGGGCCAACCCCTGCTCTGAGCAGTCTGAATGGAGCTAGAAACAAGAGGCAATGAGTAGGTATATTGAAGTGGAATAGTCACACATAACAATTTGACGAAGTATGTCATTAATAAAGTGGTTTTGCAGAAAGGAAAAAAAAAAAAAGAGGCAACGAGTAAAATGTTTCACAGGATAAACCACAGGGACAGTCTTACTGTTGCCCCTGTCAGCTATATGGAGAAGCATATGTTTTTAGAATGTTTTGAATTATTCTCTTCTGCACTGGAAAACAAACATCCAAAAACCCAGCTTGCTC
>NW_027760379.1:0-299 GCF_054177405.1 Leptonychotes weddellii
TTGTGCTGTCTCTCATTCTCTCTCTCAAATAAATAAATAAAATCTTAAAAAAAAAAAAACAGAAACATATAATTACCAGTTAAGAATATGAAACAATATGGGTACCTGGGTGGCTCAGTCGGTTGTCTGCCTTCAGCTCAGGACATGATCCCAGGGTCTTAGGATGGAGTCCTACATTGGGCTCCCTGCTCAGTGGGGAGTCTTCTTCTCCCTCTCCCTCTGCCCCTCCCCGGCTTGTGCTCTCTCTCTCTTTCTCCCTCTCAAATAAATAAATAAAATCTTAAAAAAAGTATAAACCA
>NW_027760381.1:0-299 GCF_054177405.1 Leptonychotes weddellii
TCTGATTCCATAATTCTTATACTTACTACTTTTTCAGAATTTCTCAAATAGCCTCAGACTGTACTCACTAGTGCATTTTCTTAATCATACATCATGACTCAGTTTTTTTTTTTTTTTAAAGATTTTATTTATTTATTTGAGAGAGAGAGAATGAGAGACAGAGAGCACGAGAGGGAAGAGGGCAGAGGGAGAAGCAGACCCCCTGCTGAGCAGGGAGCCCGATGTGGGACTCGATCCTGGGACTCCAGGATCATGACCTGAGCCGAAGGCAGTCGCTTAACCAACTGAGCCACCCAGGC
>NW_027760382.1:0-299 GCF_054177405.1 Leptonychotes weddellii
CTTTATTTACCTCAGGTACAAAATTTAAGGGACTGCTGAAAAGCTCAGGAATTGACATAACTAATATTTCAATGCAATACCTTTGAAAATCAAAATTAATGCAAAAACATCCATAATGAACAAAATCAAAATGTGAATAGAGGATCCAACCCTTGATTGCAGGATTTGGCCTCACTGCCTCACACTAATTCCGGCCCCCGTGGAACCCTGTCATAGTTTAAAATTTGGTTGTTTTGTGTATGGGGGGTATTTTTGCATTCAATTTGACTTAAAATATTATCTTGATAGCTGAGTCTTTT
>NW_027760383.1:0-299 GCF_054177405.1 Leptonychotes weddellii
TTACATAGGGACACCACCCCTTTGGATTAGGCCCCCACTTAAGATGGCATTTGACCTTGATCACCTCTGGAAAGGTCCAGGCTCCAAATACAGTCACATTGGGGGTTGGGTCTTCAACATAAGAATTTTGTAGGGGCACAATTCAGTCGAAGAATCCTACAGACACAGCTCCTCAACATCCCCAGCTCCTGATGATTAAGGCCATTAGTTCAGAGTTGGATCCTTGACGTAGGACTGGCCATTTGTAAACCTACATTTTTCTGTCTCTAGTCACCATTGAGACACAGAAGGTACTTAGT
>NW_027760384.1:0-4112 GCF_054177405.1 Leptonychotes weddellii
AAAAAAAAAAAAAAGATTCTGAAGTTCATGTTATGTGTGAAAGGCCTAGGCTGAAGACCTATGTAATATTTGCATAGCCTAATGCTTCCCTTGGCCGCACAAGTCTAGGAGTAGAAATGGGGTCATGTTAACAGCATCAAATGGTATTTTTCTGGCTCTAGTCATTCACCACTCTAACTTGACCTTTATCCCTGCTGCAAAGTTCCCTCCATTTATTTCTGGGCATCCCATGAGTGAGGCAGCTTCCAAGTTCTCAAAGCAAGAACTCGGTGCACCCACAGCATGAGCTCCTTATTGTTCTGTTGTCTACAGAGCTCCCTTGGGAAGTCCAACTGCTGCGACCCCCACGTCCACCCTCCACTCAACTGCACAAGGAGGCTCCCCATCGCCACTGCTCCCCACTCTTGCTGTCCTAGTCACTGGAACTGCTCCACAGGCCAGGCCTGCCAGCCACCCACTGCTGCTGGGGCCCATGGCTTCTGTGCCTCATGGGGTCACAGGATGCCCCTGCCACAAGCCTCCTCCCAAGGACACCCATGTCTGGCTTGGATTTCCATTGCACCCAAAGCTGCCTCCTTGGCTAGGTGACGACATCAATAATTGTCTTTGTAGCTGTGTCAATGCTGAGAGAGATGTTGGGGAAGATAATCACCATAGCTTAACCCTGCTTGCTTCTGAGAGTTGGCATTCTGGATCATGCTTTCACTTTCTTTGTGCTTTTCTACATTGTGTTTCAAGCTATCGAGCCTTCATAATTTCAATAAAAACAATGTCATTTTTCTTGCCAAAAACTCTTTGTTACCCAAAATAATAACGTAAGTTGCTTTATGTGCCCTATACTGAACATAACAGGAGACAAGATTTTCCTTGCCTTAGAGGAGCTTAGACTGCTTTATCTAATAAATAATATCTAGTATCTGTTTTATACGTGACACCATTCAAGCTTTCCATTTTCTAATGGGGGAGGAACCTCGACTTTTTTTTGATTTATTTTCTTTAAAGTAATCTCTACAACCCAGCGTGGGGCTTGAACTCATGACCAGGAGATCAAGCGTCACATGCTCTTCCAACTGAGCCAGCCAGGCGTCCCCAAACCTCAGCTTTCTTAAATAAGCCAAGGGCCAAGTTGCTAAACAGAGACTAGGTTCATGCAAAGAAAACCAAGAGAAACATGAACATGGGGAGAGAGGCAAAGAGGGAGTAACAGAATTTCATAACTGTTATCAGAAGCAAAGTTCCTCAGGGAGATAACATGTATACCGGCCTCAGTCATCATTCCAGTGATAAAAGGTGGCGAGAAAAATCCAAGGAAGGATCTGCGAGACAGAAAGCCGATTAGTGGTTGCCTGGAGCCGGGGACCAAACAGGGATTGCCTGGGATGGCACGAGAGATCTTTCTGGGATGACAGACATGTTCTCCAACTCGGTTGTGGTGGACGGTTGTCACTCAGTCAATTTACTAAAAATCACTGGACCGCACATTTTAAATGAGTGGATTTTATAATATGTAAGTTACACTTCAGTACAGCTGTTTTTGTTTTTGTTTTCTTTAAGTTGAGGGAGATAAATGGATGAGCCTTCAAGATTCTATGTATTATTTCCGAACCAAAAAGAGTCCGGTCCTTACTCTGAATCAATTAGCATGACTGAAGCCTGAGGGATGCTTTGCTGCCAGGAATAGAGCCTAGAAAGACACAGGCTTTGAAGAAGAGATAAAGGGGAAAAAAGAGACATCACCCACACTCGGGATAGGCTTGCTTCCTGAACGTGCTGCCAGCAGGCCCAACAGCCGGAGTCCCACTCAAAGCAACAGAGCATTATTAGACAGGAGAGACAAACAGCACGAGGCGGCATACGGCGAGCATCTTACAGAAATACAAATGCGGTGCAACAGAGGACGCCTAAAAGAGAAAAGGCACATCCCGTCCTGAGATCAAGAAAGGCTCTGTGAAGCAGGTGTTCTCGGGAGCTGTTCCTTTCACGATGAACAGCATTTCTGTCAATGTCCAGAGTGGCAGCAGGGGGCAGGGGGCAGGGGAGGGAGGTGCCTGGCATGGACATGCGCATCCCGGGGCCGCGTCTTTGTTCGCCAGGGTGAACAAAGGCCTGATTGTGAAAAAGTCCTGGATGTGTTCAGAGAATAAGCTACCCTGTGGCCTGGGACTGGAGCTCAAGGCAAAAGCAGGGGACCACAATAAGGCTGCGGGGGGAGGAGGGTCACGCCAAATCAAGGCAAGGGGTTTGCCTTGCCTCCTCCCCCAGGGGAGAATGCCCGAAGGTGTTGGAGCAGAGAAGTGGGTGAGGAGAGCTGCGAGGTTGACTAGATGACTCCAGTGATACAAAACTTGCTCCTTCGCACACCGCCTACTACCGTTTCACAGATCACTGAATCGCCAAAATGACCAACCCTTTTGATAGGACATAGCAAGGCCCCGGGCAAGGTGAACGCGGTTAGTCGGTCGGCCTGTCCCCCATACAGCAGCGTGCTTCCACTCCCACTAGTTGGGTTGTCTGCCTCCAAAGGGTCAGATGTGTTTGTTCCAAACCCGTGCATGCCAGTCATCCTACTGGTTTTATTTACATCACTTACTTATTATGTAAACCAATAAAATATGAACAGAGACAGAGAGAGACAATTCCACGTTGAGGGCAAGGAGGCTACCCAAGAGCCCGCGAGGATTTTATCGGTGTGACAGGGACATGGTCCCGCAGTTGGGGTGAGCCCAGATTCTGCTTGGGGACAGCAGTGAAGCGGAGTGCCACGAGGGTGGAACGCAAGGTGAAATCAAGGAGAGCAGACACTCTCTTGCTGCTTTGTTAACTGCTGCAGCCCCAGAACCTAGAAAGATGCCTGGGACACGGTAGATACTCTATTTGTCAAAGCAACGAATGGATGGACACACATGCAGAACATCCATGAGACATTTTCAGCAAACAGTTGGGAGGGAGATTTCTGGAATGCGTGCAAGTTGGGGCAGAGGTGCAGGCTTGCGAGTCATCAAGGACCTTGTCTAACTCAGAATCCTAGGGCCTGGAATGGTGTCTCCCACGTGGAAGGAGACAAGAGGAAATATCTAAGTGGAGGTCTTTGACCCTAATAGCAACCCCATTCAGGGCTGAAAGGACTTTAATGAAGATCCTAATCCTATCATCCTACAATATCTCCACTAGAGAGTTGCTTGTCAGAGAATGAATACCTCTTGTAGCAATAACAGGGAATTCTTGATTTCCTGGGCACGCTTCTTTGCTATTAGGACATTCTTCCATATATTAAGTCAAAACCTGGCCCGAATTTTATGGCTTGGAACCAAAAAGGAAAACTTTCATTCTAACCAAAAAAAAAAAAAAAGAATTGGATAACAGCGCGCAAGTGACAGTAACTTTGGAAGAAAAAAAAAAACGCTGTCATCTCAGGAAAGCGAAGCTGAAGGAGTCCAGGCAAGAAGCCCGAGTCTAAGGCAGGTAGATTTTTTATTTTAATTGCCGTAATTCCTAAGTAGGAAATTCTGTTAGGGAAGATGGTTGGAGGGGAAAATCCCATTTTATAGAAACATCTACATTTCAGGCTCTGCTCTTGGTTCCTCGTCGATACCGTTTTATTTCCCGAGATGGGTATTGTGACGCAGACAAGAAAACAGACCCAGGGAGGCTAAGCAGCTTGTCCACAGTCACACGTGATGCTTCTCCAAGGTGGTTTTCTGAGCCCCAGTTCATGGATACCAACTGAGCCTTCGGCTCATGTCATGATCCTGAGGTCCTGGGATCAAGTCCCACATCAGGCTCCCTGCTCAGTGGGGAGTCTGCTTCTCCCTTTCCCTCTGCAGCTCCCCCTGCTTGTGCTCTCTCTCTCTCTCAAATAAATAAATAAAATCTTAAAAAAAAAAAAGAAAGAAAGTACAGTTATTCATGATATGCCCCGGCAAACATGAAGGCATGCCTAACCTGAAAAATAGGACACATAGCCTTGGATGAATACGAAGTTGACAGAAACCTATATATATCTATATAAATGGCCTGGAAAGCTGATCCTGAAAAGGAGCTGAGGTTGGTTGCCAATGGTGAGGACAGAAGCCCCTAGGCTGCCCTTGCTGCCCTGCCTGAAATTCTGTCTT
>NW_027760385.1:0-299 GCF_054177405.1 Leptonychotes weddellii
TAGCATGAATGTTTTAACAATATTAATTCTTCTGATCCATGAACGCAAGATAGCTAGTTTGTCTTCAGTTGCTTTCATCACTGTTTTATAACTTTTAGGAAACACCTGTATTTCTAATTTGACACAAAATGGAATTGGAATTCATGGTGATTGCATTTTTTTCTTTTTTCTGGAGTCTTAGTTGATAAGGGAAGACAGCATAAGAAAACTTGATTTTAAAACACATATTTAAAAAATCACTTTTAACAACAATGGCAACAATAGGGAAAGTTACCCTTACATTATTTTTGAAAAAACTC
>NW_027760386.1:0-299 GCF_054177405.1 Leptonychotes weddellii
CTATAAAAGTGTGGATAATCTCTCTCTTGGGCCATCTCTCTACTTTAAATTATCCCTGTTAACCAAAATAAACTTAAGGAATCATTCCATGGTTAATGCACTTTTTTTTTTGCTCAACTGTGGTCAGGACGTCTGTCTTACATTTCTATAACAAATGTTTTATCTTGGTACTCAATGCTATTGATTTTGTGGGCAAAAGTATGTGATCAATGAAGTGATAGTTGCAGCCTAAAAATGATTGGGGCAGGAAATATAGTAATGATGAGCTAACCTCCAAAGGCTTAGCTTTGAGATGCTTA
>NW_027760387.1:0-299 GCF_054177405.1 Leptonychotes weddellii
ACTGCCTTTGGCTCAGGTCATGATCCTGGAGTCCCGGGATCGAGTCCCGCATCAGGCTCCCTGCTCAGCAGGGAGTCTGCTTCTCCCTTTGATCCCACCCCAGCCCCGCTCATGTCTCTCTCTCTCACCAATAAATAAATAAAATCTTTAAAAAAAAAAAAAGAAAACTCTTGTAAAAAAAAAAAAAAGAACAAATAGAAGTGAAGCTCAGAATTGATGCTTAGGATTCAACACTGGATGATCAGAAAACAGTGATGGTGATAATATGGTTTTGATGCTGGCTAGTTATGGTGAAGTTG
>NW_027760388.1:0-299 GCF_054177405.1 Leptonychotes weddellii
CGAACCTGACTGTAAGTTCTAAGTCCCGGACATGTCCCTCAGACGGTGGCCTCGGGTGACCTGGTATCATTGTGAAAGTAAAGGAAGCTGGGAGCAAACGCTTGGATTTGATCCAGTCCCCTGCCTGTATTCTTGTCCTCAGTGGTGTGACCGAGACAAGGTGGCCTGGGGTCCAGATGAGCCAAATAGCAGTTATCCTCGCTGGGAGACTGGGGACGAGTCGTTGGGTGGGTGGAGTGGGTGGGCGGAGGTGATCCCCGCTCCTGGCTGAGTTGGGAGGGGTTTTGGGTGGCCCGTCC
>NW_027760389.1:0-299 GCF_054177405.1 Leptonychotes weddellii
ACACACACACACACACTCTCTCTCTCTCTTCATGACCTGGCCTGAGCCTCCCTCTTTCCTCATGAGTCCTGCCATTCCTCTCTCTCTCTCTCTCTCTCAAACACACACACACACACACACACACACTTACTTCATGACCTGGCCTGAGCCTCCCTCTTTCCTGAGTCCTGCCATTCCTCTCTCTCTCTCTCTCTCTCTCTCTCACACACACACACACACACACACACACACTTCATGACCTGGCCTGAGCCTCCCTGAGCCTCCCTCTTTCCTCATGAATCCTGCCATTCCTCTCTCTC
>NW_027760390.1:0-299 GCF_054177405.1 Leptonychotes weddellii
CAGCTCAGGTCATGATCTTGGGGTCCTGGGATAGAGCCCTGCGTCAGGCTCCCTGCTCAGTGGGGAGTCTGCTTCTCCCTCTGTCACCACCCCCATTCATGCTCTCTCTCACTCACACTGTCTCTCTTGAATAAATAAACAAAATCTTTAAAAATAAATAAATATTAGTTCTTTGGGTATTGAGTTTGATAAGTTCTTTATAGATTTTGAATACTAGACCTTTATCTGATATGTCATTTGCAAATATCTTCTCCCATTCTGTCGGTTGTCTTTTGGTTTTGTTGACTGTTTCCTTTGCT
>NW_027760391.1:0-299 GCF_054177405.1 Leptonychotes weddellii
AAATTTTGGAATAAGAATTATTTCTGTTACTATATTATTATTTATTGCAAGTGGTTTTTAATATTATTATTGATGTTGTGTTGTGTATAACTTTATTGAGAGTCTTTTATTTTTTTTTGACAGTCTTTTAGACATACTTTTAGGTTATGCTACTTTTATTTCTATTATCACAATACATCCACTATCAAATATTTATTCTGATGACTCTTAGTTACCTGGACATTTTTTTAAGGGAACATTTTACAGATGTATACTTATTGAACTCTTCTATTCTTGAAAGTACACACACACACACATAC
>NW_027760392.1:0-299 GCF_054177405.1 Leptonychotes weddellii
AGAGCTGGGTTAGCAGGAAAAAGATAGGGAAAGATGTGCTGTGGATAGTACTCAGGATTCTCCAGGAAAGCAGAATTATAGGATGCTTATAAATCCAGAGAGATGTACTGTAAACAATGGCTCACATTATTATAGAGGCTGGTGAGTCTAGAGTCTGCAGGGAGGGTGAGCCAGGCTGAGAAGCAGGGAAGATCTGCTGTTGGGTTTCAAGTCCAGGGTCGTCAGGAGGAGACACAAGGAAGAGTCAGTGCTATAGTTCCAGTCCAATGGCCGTCTGCTGTAGAATTCTTTCTTGCTCA
>NW_027760393.1:0-299 GCF_054177405.1 Leptonychotes weddellii
CTCCGGGCCTGATAGTGGCTGTTCTTATATTCTTTCATAAGATGGCTCGGGGGCCTTATGTCAAGAAAGTTATGTCTTTTTTCCAGGGACACCTAACTCTTTCTGTTAACAGTTTTACATTAAATAATTATATAAATAAAGTAAAATAGAGTAGAGAAAAAAATCCCTTGCCACATCAGACTTAACATTTTGGTGGGAGTCTGGTATATAATAAAAAGTAAATATTTGGTCTTTGTTTCCATTTCTTGGCATGAAGCTCCTGAAACCCTTGGAATTTCCTATGTGATAGGAGTGTCTTA
>NW_027760394.1:0-299 GCF_054177405.1 Leptonychotes weddellii
TGCTTTTCTGATGAGAGAGTTGTTGCTCTTCTTTTCTTCAATCTCCTGTTGAGTTTGTAGGTGTTCAGAATGGTTTGATCCCTATCCAGCTGAATTCCTGTGAGGAGACGAAATCCAGGTCTCCTACTCCTCCGCCATCTTGCTCCGCCCCCCAACCTCTTGCTTCTGTCTTCACCTCTCCTACTGCTCGTCTGTGGCCAAGGCCCCTCCTGGTCTCCTTCCTGTGGGACCATGCCGAAACACTGGGTCTACCCACGTAGTCCAGTAAAATCTCCCTATCTCAGGATCCTCAGCTTAAT
>NW_027760395.1:0-4112 GCF_054177405.1 Leptonychotes weddellii
TATAGAAAAGTGACCTTAAGTAGTGATTACTGTTTAATATTATTATTTTCTGGAACTTCTTTGTTTTATAATAGTTGCTCTCCTTTGGTGAAAAGCAGTGTGTGTTCATCAGTAAAATTGTGGTACAATTGAGGCGGGTTTCAACAAATTCTTCAACAAGCTCTCCTGCTCTAGGATCAAGGATAGACCTGCAGAGGGTCCAAACTCTCATGGAGGCCATGGGGTCAAAGTTGTCACCTGGCGCTCAGCAACTGATGAATATGGTTAAATTTCAGCAGCAGGTAGGTAGACATGGATTCTGTCGAGGTACCATTAAGAATTTCAGAATGACGGCTTTTTATAAGGACACGTATTGACTTAAGTTTTTTCTTTGAACTTTGTTGATTTGACCGTTACCTTTATTTGCTTTGTAAAATAACATTTTGTAGACTTTCTCTTCTACAAAATATCTTACCACAGATCTTTACAATTTTCCATGAATTTCCTCATTCATTCAGCAAATGTTTATTAAGCACCTTCTCAGTGAATAAGGCAATGTTTGGAGCACTTTAGGAAGTTCAAAGATCAATTAGTTTGTAGCCCGTCTTTAAGGATCTTTATAGAGTCTCATTTTATCTAGGTCTTGAAGGAAGAAGGATGGGACCGGGCAAGTAAATTTGGAGGGATGCAATTCGGGAGAGAGAAAATAGCATGGATTAACTCTTCAGTGCTAGAAGGAACAGGATATAGCTAGGAAATGAATAGAAGTTCACTTCTCTGGGGTGACGAAGTGGTTGGGGGAGTTAGCTTGGGGTTGGATCATAGAGGGTTTTGAATGTTACTTTAAAAGTACATGCGTGGTTTTGCCTACATTTTGAGAAACTCTAACCTAGCGCTATGCGTAAGAGGAGTGAGAAGCAACAGTGATCAGTAGGATGTGAGACGCCAGGGGGAGCCGTTCCATGCTCCTTTCCTCATCCAGATGAGAGTCACGAAGGAGGGTCTAAAATTGGACGGATAACCTGATGCTGGATTGTGAGATGTTACCATGATGGTGCCATCAGCTCTAGATAACTTGATATTGGTATCGCCAGAGAAAAATAGAGTTAAAGGGGACGTTGAGGTTTGGAAGATGGTGGTACCAACGATATAAATGGAACCCAAGGGAGGAGACCGTTGGGAAAAAGGGAGTTTGATTTTGGGAATATCAAGTTGTAGATGTGAATCAGACAGTTCCTGGGATGATGCTGCGAGCTTTTGGAAGCACAGGAGGGTGTGCGGGTGGAGGTGGGGGCGCCGAAGGGAGGTTTGAGAGATGTACCCAGTAGAGGGCAGGGAAAGTGCTGAAGGGAGAGCCGGAGCAAGGAAGAAAGGTCCATGGGGAGTAGCTAGGTTTGGTAAGGATAATAGGGAGCAGGAAAAGGAATAGAACAGCGGAAGACCAGCGGTGTGACCAAGTAGCACGAGGGAAGATCTGATGTCAGGAGACCTGATTTCAGGTTGTGGTGCTGACATGAGTAGTTGCGTCATGTGGCATTGCTTCGTCTTTTTTTTTTTTTTTTTTAAGATTTTATTTATTTATTTTTGACAGAGGGAGAGACAGCCAGTGAGAGAGAGAACACAAGCAGGGGGAGTGGGAGAGGGAGAAGCAGGCTTCCCGCTAAGCAGGGAGCCGGATGCGGGGCTCGATCCCAGGACCCTGGGATCATGATCTGAGCCGAAGGCAGACACTTAACGACTGGGCCGCCCAGGCACCCCTGCTTCCTCTTTTTTACATAAATTTTGTCGTGTTCAAAATCTATAAACGATAATACTGCTAAGATAAAGGATTCATGGGAAAGTTTAAAAGCAATAGTCGAAACAAACAACTTGTGTACCTTTTGTGAGCTTTACCAATAGTAATTCAGTCCAGGTGTCACTGATGCAATGGGCAAGACAGGGAAACTGGGAGAGTTGACGGTTATCCTGGGAACCCTGGAAAGGAGGGTTTCAAAAAAGTACCAGTTCCATACTTTTCTTTCTCTCGTACCATCACCCCACCTCGATCCTCAGGAAGTCCCTGACTGGTCCTCCTGCTCGACTGCAGTCCATTCTCCACAGGGTGACCAGAGCAATCTCAAAGGGTAAATCAGACTCCTCGTTCCCTGTGTGAAGCCCTCTGACTGCTTCTCATCACACTCAGAAGTAACCCAGATTCCTTACCCTGGCGTCTAAGATCTGGGCCTTCTTTGATTCCTTAACCTCATCTCCTGCCAAATCTCCTGGGACACCTGGCTTCCAGACATGCTGATGTGTGTAGTGCTCAGATATTCAAGTGTGTTCAGGACCTTGGCACTCTTAATTTTTCTCTTTCTCAGACTGGGGCAGGGCTGGCTTTTTCTTTTTATTCAGATTTCAACTTCAGTGTTACATCCTTAGTGAGACCTTCCCCAGCCACCGGTTTAAAATAGCCTTTCCCTCCAAATCTGCATCATATTTTCATCAGAGCCTTCTTGACTCTTTTGTTGTTGTTTATATGTTGGTCTGTTTACCTCATTCAAATATAAGCTTCGTGCAGACAGGGAGCTGGTCTGTCTTGTTTGTGGCTCCAAGTAAGTATATGATATATGTGCCTTTTGGGTTGTCAACTAAGTGCTTCTTGGAGATCTTCAGGGTTCAGACTGAATGATCATGATATGGAAACCAGCTCTTGAGGGGTTAGGCAGTAAATGGGGGTAGTTGGAATGTGGAGGTACCCAGGGTTAAATGGGTTTGTTTCAAGAATGATAGAGATAAGGAGCTTCCCTGTATCGGAATCCCTTGGAATGCTTATAAAGTGCACATTCCTGGCTGTCACCAATGACCTGAAACCCAGAAGGTGGGATCCGGGAATTATATCAACTAGGCATCCCCAGATGACTCTTAACGCATAGTGTATTTTAAGAACAAGTGATCGAGGAGAAGGATCCCACGGAGATAGAAAATGTAGAACAAGACGAAATTATTTTCTGTGTGCAAGACTTTGGAAACATCAGAGAGGGTTAATGAGGTAAAATCAGCTCATGGACTGATTTTTATGTTCTAAAAACTGAACTTTGGAAAAAGAGATAACATGGATAGATTTTTTTTGTCATGTCTTTAAGTTTTTTGGTTTAATTCCAAAAATAACCTGTTCTCTTTGCTATTAATATCCATCCATTCAGAAGTGCATTAAATAAATCATAAAAGTGCTCTCCCAGCTTTCGTTCTCTTGCCCAGCTTGGTGTGTATCCTAGAGTTTCCTGCGTATGTAGAAATACATGCAAGTCCTTCCATCCAGTGCACGTGTTGTGACGTGCCCCCCTCCCCCCACGAAATCCTTGTATATGGGGCCATTTGGGGAACCCCGCGGAAGAAGGAAGGTGATTCAGTTAAATGTTCTTTTAAACATGCTAATAAAAGACCTCTTCCAAATGTGGAGGCTCTCTTTATGGGATGATTCTTACGGGGCATACCTGGTTTTCTAGGATTGCATGTTATTAACAAGCAGGAATCTGTGGAATGTCTCCCTGGAAAGTGTCATGTAAGCTATGTAACTGTTTGTTAAGTCTCAAGTAGGGATGTTTTGGGGCACCTGGCTGGCTCAGATGGTAGAGCGTGTGACTCTTGATCTCGGGCTTATAAGTTCGAGCCCCACGTTAGGTGTAGAGATTACTTAAAAATAAAAATGTTAAAAGTAAATAAATATAGTAGGGATGTTTCAGGACCAAAACTGTTCCTTCAGTGGAAGCTGTGTAACCGCACACGCTATTTAGAACCTTCCTACATTAATTTGGGCAGGGCCTGTCGCGAAGGGGAAAGAAGTGACCTGGGAAGCTTTGTTAGAAGCCTTCTACCTTTCCCGGCTTCACCTGTGCTTTGGGGTTGCTTGTGTTCTTAAAAGTTTTGTTAAAGTGTTTTCTTATTTCTTTATATTTCAAGGTAAAATTTGCTGGCTTTGATTTGTTTTTGCTTTACAATTTAGCAAAATTGAATAGGAATTCTATATCAAAGTGCCTAGCCTATAGTTTTCATTTAATGTTGCCTGAATGAAAGGATGCACCCCATTTTTCTCGAAGAAAACGTACTCAGTTATGCAGGATTTACAGTTTACTAATTTCACCTTTGAAATACAA